>NC_034599.1:38808774-38824290 GCF_900095145.1 Mus pahari | reverse complement strand
TCTTCTTCTTCTTCTTCTTCTTCTTCTTTTTCTTCTTCTTCTTCTTCTTCTTCTTCTTCTTCTTTGGTTTTTCGAGACAGGGTTTCTCTGTGGAGCCCTGGCTGTCCTGGAACTCACTCTGTAGACCAGGCTGGCCTCGAACTCAGAAATCTGCCTGCCTTTGCCTCCCAAGTGCTGGGATTAAGGGTGTGGTCCACTGTATTTAGCTGTGAGGAGACTTCTTTTATTCAAATTTGTCTGTCATTCAAATTTGCCCTGGTCATTCCAATCAAAACTCTCTAGTGACTTTCTTGTACACACAGACATCACACCTGGGTATATATTTCCTCCCTTGCATGTAGACAGGGCACTGCCTAGGGCAGCTGGACCCCGGATGTTTCTGAAGGGAGCTCACAAGTAAGGGACTTCCCTGACCTTTCTTTGAGTTGATAGGTTTCCAAACTTCTTCCAGCTTGGACACTCGATGGTGATTAAGTCTTGCTTAGACTTGAAGGCAAGCAAAACCACAAAAACCATGACGCTGAGGAGAGGTGAGCCCTGCCCAGTCTTTCCCAGCTGCGCAGCTACATGCTCCTGCTTGAGCTTCCTGTAAACACACCTTATTCTGACAAAACAGCTCAAGCCCACCTACCAACCCTCACCATCCCCCCTCTCACAAGCTCTTTACCATAGTTTCCTCAGCAGAAGCCTCAGCACCAGGAGCCATACTAGAAATGCAGATTCTCAGGTCAGGCATGATAGCATAAAAGGTGGAAAGCTGAGATCCCAGGACTTGGGAGACAGGTAGAAGAAATTCAAGGCCAGCCAGGGCTACATAGTGAACTGGGGACGGAATGCAGACTTCATGTTCATTACACTAGACTTTCCAGGTTCCGAAGACAAACAGTGGGACTTAAGGGGTTTCTTTCAGACCTACTGAATCAGAATAGTGGGGGGTAGGTCCATTTGAGAGCCAATGGGCTTGGTTGGTACAGTTCTCCCGTTTCTCTTTACAGATGACACCTGATGCCTAGAGAGCAAAGCTCAAGGTTATCATGTGACATCATGGATAAGCTGCAATGCCAGGTAGCCCACCTATGTATGATACTGGAGAGGAGAGGCTGTGTGTGTGTGTGGGGGGGTGTCACACACCCCTCTGCTCCTCGAGTCGGTAAGAGAATTCAGCTTTGGTTGTGTTTGGAGACGTTTTTTGCTTCAGTTAGGTTGAGGGATACTTCCAGGCCTGGTCATTCAAGGATGGCTGTGCACAAGAGCTCAGTTGGAGTGGAGACCTAGACTGTGTCTCGTCATCGCTCATATGATAAGTCTGGCTTCTGGGAAGGGGCACATGGAGGAGAACAGAAGCGTGTTTTTGCACAGTCGGTAAGAGGGTACACTGGGGAACAGCTGGGCATAGGGAACGACTTACTCTGAGCACAGTGAAGAGGGGAGGTGTTCTTGGGGTACAGTGGTAGTTTAGGCCCTGCTTCCAGGCCCCCAGAAAACCACAGACTTCTCTCTCATAGAGCCAGGAAACATTTAACATCTCCAGCTAATTAGCCAGTGCCTGCTAGGAAGGAGGGAGGAGAGGGTAGCTTGGAGCCGGGAGGCTTTGAAAAGGAAGGCAGCTCCCCGACAAAGCCAAAGCCGGCCTGCAAGGTTTCAAAGGCAGCTTCTGAGCGGCCTATGCGTTTCATGTTCATTACCCCAGCACTTCCCAGGTTCCAAAGACAAACAGTGGGATTTCAGGGGTTTCTTTCCTTTTTAAGAGTCATTACATTCTGATCTGGGCTTTCACCTGGAGAGGAGGCTCAGCAGCCCAGCAGCTTGCCCTTCTCAATCCCCCAGCCTCCTGGTACCCTGCAAGCTTCCAGCCCCTGCCCCACCCCCTACTCCATAGCTCTACAGGGTTCCTGCCTCCAGGCAGGGTGAACGGATGCCTCTGGCCAGCTGTGAGTGAATGAACGATGTGAGAGAGAGCAAGAGAGCGAGAGCGAGAGGATGTGAGAGAGAGAGAGAGAGAGAGAGAGAGAGAGAGAGAGAGAGAGAGAGAGAGAGAGAGATACAGTCCTAGTTCTGCTGGATCCTAAGCGCTCTGAGGGCAGGACCCAGCACCCTTTTGCATTTAAATCCCGCTGCTTGTCGATGCTCAGTAAATGGGAGAATGGATGGAAGGATGAATGACTGTGCCCATCATCTGCTTCCTGAGCGTATCCTGCTCTTCCCAGCTCTGGTTTGTATGTCCCAGGGAAGCTTCATTCCTCAGACTCTCTTACCTTCTGGCTTCTGGATGAGTCCAGTCAGTTAAAGGCACTGGAAGAAGGTGGGTAGAAAGAGAAGCCTAGATATCTGTCTCTATGGGGCTGTATTTCTACAGAGCCTGCCTCTCCTCCTTGGCTTCTGCAAATAAGCCCCTCCCTCTCATAGCCCAGTTCCCTCTGGTTGACTGCAGTGGCTCCTTGTTCTGCCTGGTCATCTCTGTGTTGAGCTCTTCTTAGAACATCCCCCAGTTCCAGCCCCATGAAGGAAACAGCTTCCTATGTGGCTAATATGGTCTCCCTACCTCTTCTGTCATAAAACAGAATTGAGTCCATCAATTACATCCAACTGTTTGAAATGCCTTGAGTGGTTTCTGATTTCTCGGTGGCCTTGGGGGTGGGGTGAGTAAGTATACACACTGTGTGACCCCTTCAGAAACAGATTGTATGTGAACTTTCAGCTTTGAATGGGCTGGATCTGCTGGGGACCCGGAGCCCCTCTGATGTAGCCACCTGCCCCTGGTAGGAGCCCTTACAGGCCTCTGGACCCTGCCTTCCCATCTTGGGACAGCTTGGGACAGCTCATTCATTTTCTGTGAGCCTGGCCCTGCTCCCTGCTGGAAAACTGTAAGCTGGCCCATCTCACACGCCCTAGGATAACTTCCTAGCAAAGGTCAGGCCACAGTAAGTGTTAATGAAGCCCTTACACAGCTGGTAGAGGGGGTGGGAAATGGTGCAGCTGGAACGCACTGTGGTTCCACGCGCCTCACGAAGTTAAACATAGAACCAGCACATGATCTTGCAATTCCACTTCTGGGTATATATTTTTAAAAAGAGAAAACAGAGTCATCAAAACTTACTGTACACTCATGTCCTTAGTGGAAACAGTAGCTAATGTATGAAAGTAATCCATATTTCACCTGACCACTATGAGGTAAATAGACATTTAAATGTGGAATGTGGGAACAACCAAAAGAATCCTATCCACACTTCTAAAAGTGTCTATCTGTCTTGTCTGTCTGTCCACCCGCCTATCTATCTATCTATCTATCTATCTATCTATCTATCTATCTATCTATTATCTATCTATCTATCTATCTATCTATCTATCTATCTATCTATCTATCTAAGACAGGATACTCTGAAGCCCAAGCTGGCCTGGTAGTTATGGCAATCTTCCAGTCTCAACCTCCTAAGATATGAGCCACCATAGCTGTCAAGGAATGGGAGTATGGCATAGGCTACAGTAGGGATAAGCCTCAGGGGTATTTGCTAAGTAAAATAAGCCAGGCATGGAAGGACAGATTCTGTACAATTCCACTCATGTGAAATACTTCAGGACTTAAAGATCACAGTGTCCGAGCTGGGGGAAGGGGAAATATGGGAGTCACCAGGTACAGATCTTCGGTTTGCGGCATGAACATGATTTTGGAGATGGATGATGATGTCTGCACAACCTCAGGCATTGAGTCTTGTGGAGCTGTGCGCTCCGTGGTGGTAAGTTGTACATCCTATGTATTCTTGTGATATAGTGTATATAGTAATATATATAAATTAAAAGCCCAATAGTCTAAGATGTGGCACAAAGACACAGCGAGGTGCAGAGAGGAAAAGCTGTCTCTGCCTGCCAGATCCTGTTCTGGCCTTTAAGTCTCCCTCCACTAATGCTCACAATGACGCTGCTGGGTAGCTCATCTTATCCTCGGTTTAACAGAACGGACTGAGGCTCTGAGAGCTTTCATGACCTCTTTCCTCATTCACAGCCAATGGTCACCTGCTTTGGTCCTTCTCCTTTCACTCTTGGCCTGCCTCTAGTACTCACTGATCTCCACAATCCCCACTCCTACACCTCTCTGTTCGCCTCCAGATCTCCTAATGGTCCTCCTGCCAGAGCTTCTCTTCTCCCAGCCCTTCTTTCTCATCCCTGCAGGGCCATTTTCGAACACAGAGATGAAATGTATCTCTTTGCTTAAATCCCTTCAGGAATTCCAGTTGTCCGGGAGTCAGGTCTGTTCTCTGTCATAGCAGGAAGACGTGTGAAAGGTCCCAGATCCTCCCCTCCACCATCTCTAGCGGTTTCTCCTTGTTTCCCCTTCACACCCTGGCCTGTAATCCAGTCTCATACAGAGTCTCTTCGACAGAGCTCAGGGGTGAGGTCATGTACCCTTATTTTTGTGAGGGTTGTCCTCTTAGCTCATGGATCCCCCTTCTTCATGGCCATAGGATGCTCTCAAGTATGGCCATAGCATCTCCCTCTCTAAGATGCCTGGCCCAGCTTCCCTGGGAGGGGATGGCCCCCTCTCTCTTCCCCTATGCACCATCTACTTCTTTGTTCTTGTGGCATTCAACACACAGATTGTAAGAGTTTATGCATATCTCAATTTTTCCTCCTAAATGTCAGGCTCCCGGGGGGGGGGTAGGAATTATGGTTCAGCCATTCACTCACTCACTCACTCACTCACTCATTCACTCACTCACTCACTCACTCACTCACTCACTCACTCACTTCATATTATTGCTTAGGCACTAGCTTATACAAGGTATCACATCTGCTTAGTGACACCATGGAGTGCACAGTCTAGTGTGTGCTGAGCTGTCACAACCACAACAACAAGCACAGGATAGACCGAAGGGGAAGCTCAGGACAGGGAGCCCTGGCAGCTGGTACATGTAGATACATCATACTTTCTGCATCTCTAGGGTACCAGTGTGTCTTTTTGTTTTGTTTTGTTTTGTTTTTCGAGACAGGGTTTCTCTGTGTAGCCCTGGCTGTCCTGGAACTCACTTTGTAGACCAGGCTGTCCTCGAACTCAGAAATCCTCCTGCCTCTGCCTCCCGAGTGCTGGGATTAAAAGCATGCACCACCACGCCTGGCTAGTACCAGTGTGTCTTAACAGTCTAGATTATGTGTTCCTTCGTTTCCTCATCTCTCAGTTCCCTGTGTGTGTGTGTGGCTCTCTCTCTGACTCATGTCTTCAGGGCCTGGCATATAGGGATACAATATGAAGACGAGATGCCATAAAAATGCTGTGGTGCCTATGGGTGTGAATGAGGATGGGACTTGCTACCTAGGTGAGCCCAGGTTACTGGGCAGGGAGCTCAGGACACAATACCTTTCCCTTCTCTGAGCACTCCTTCTTGATGGCGATGCAAAATAGAAAAAGGGGAGTCCTTCAACTCCTCTCAGCTGTGTGACCTTGGTTTCCCCATTTGCAAAGGGGAGGTAGCAGAAGGTTTGGTACTGGGAGATTTAAGATGATAAGCAAAAAGCTCCAAGCAGGGCCTGTGTGAGGTCTGAGAACCTGTTCTTCTTTCTGGAAGGTTCCCAGCTGATGCCCAGGGCATGTCTCCTTGCAGATCCGAGGGCCACTCAGCTCCTTCTGGCTCTGCATGCAACAGGAGTCCCGACTTTTCCTCTCACTCAGAAGATGTGGCTAGCTGGGGCTCAATTAAGCGTGCTCAAGTGGGGTGTGATTATCTGGCGCTGGGTGAATCAGTAGAGTAGCCAGGGTGTGGGTGAGGGTTAGGGTGAGGGTGAGGGAGAGGGGGTTGGGTGGCAATTGCCTGGTCACCACAGGTCCCTCAACAGCTCTCACCAGCTGCCCCACCTCCAGTGTGATTGCACTTGTTCTTGCTAGGCATTGTGGGTACCTGTGTGGAATGATCTAAAAGGGTTATAGGTCATTATCCTTATGAACCACACTCATTGTGGGAGGGAGCAGATGTAAGCAAGTAGGAAGAGATTCAAATGCCCATCTTCATCCCCAACCTGGGCACAAAAGAAAAAACAAAACCAAAATGAGCCAACCAAAACAGCAACAACAACGACAACAACAACAACAACGACAACAACAACAAACCCTTTCCGCCTCTGGTCGCCCTGTCCTGAATCACTTCCCAGCATGCACTGAGTATGTCCTTACCAGTCAGTCTTCCTCAGTGCTGTAGGCACCCCCACTCCCAGGAAATGAACTGTATAGTAAGCACCCTCAGGTCTCAACACAGGCTCCTAACAGAGCAGGTGTGGAGTCTCGATTGGTTAGTTGGATGAACATCAGCTCAGGAAGCAATTGGTTGCTTGACTCACCAGAACAGAGGCCGACAAACTGCAGCTGTGGACCAAATTCCACCTATTGTCAGCCTGTCTTATGTGACCCTCAAGCTGAGAATAGTGAAATTCTTTGTGTGTGTGTGTGTGTGTGTGTGTGTGTACACTTGTGTGCACGCAGGTGCATGTGTCCATGTGTGCACGCCCATGTGGAGGCCAGAGGACAACCCTAGCTGTCATTCCTTAGGTGTTATCCACCTTATTATAGAACTTACCAAGTAGGCAGAGTGTCTGTCCAGCAAAGCCCAGGGTTTTGCCTGTCCATGACCTCCCCCGGTCCGGTACTGGGATTATAAACACACGGCTACACCTGGCTTTCTCATGTGACTTTTTTACGTTTAAAGTACTCAGTGCCTTAATTGACAGGTAATAATTGTACATATACAGGGGTACAACTTGATGTTTTGATACATGTATTCATTGTCTTTATTTATTTATTTATTTATTTAACAACTGCAATGGGGAAAAAAGGGGACCAGCAAGATTCCTTAGCAGGTCAAGGTACTTGCTGCGCCCCCTATCCCGGTTGACTTAGAAATGGTACCTGAGTTTGATACACTACAATGGTGACAAAGGTGCAATTGTGTCTTCACCTTGAGGGTCTCAGTGTGCCTGCCCTTCCTCCAGCATCAGCACCACTGGCTGTGTATTGAGCAGGTGCTCAGGAGATGTATACAGCAGGTGCTCAGGAGATGCTGACTGTCAGTGTCAGGCTGTGGTCATCACTGATTCCAGCCGACAACAGCCAGCTGATACCCATTCCCGAAGACCCCTCCTGTTCCTGATCCACCATACCATCCTCATGGTTTTTTTTTGCCTGTAACGTGTGAGGCATATGCAGGTCTGTGAGGACCTTCAAGGGTGTGGAGGACCAGCGAGTGCTCAGAGCTCTGCCCCCACAGGGCTGCATGAGTTTTAAAAGTAGCTGAAGGCTCAGAGTCTTTGTTTCTGCACCTGACACAGTGGTTCGGTACCTCCAGCACCCGGTCCTAGGGAGAACTGAAAGAGATCATTAACCAGAGTAGCTTTGTGAGGCTGGAACCTGCAGGTGCTGTTGGGGGGGATGGGGGGGGACAGGGGATGGGGGACGGGGGATGCTGATGACAAGGGAGCTCTGTTTTGCTGTTAGTTCCACTGATACAATGTAGCTTGTAAGGTGGTTCCCATAAAGGTCAAAGTGGTCCGTGGGGTCACCAGGTGTTTTGTGGCCCTAGGGTAATCACTGATTATTTTCTGTCTTCTTTGGTTAAGAGGCCTGAGCAAGATGAGAAAGGCAAGTTCATAAGGATTGGGTGGGTGCACCGTCAGAGTTCGGATCCCCAGAGACTCCCTGGAGCTAGGATCAGACAGGCCAGGCCTTCACCATTGCCTCTGCCCACTGGAAGGGAGGCCTAGCTTTGCTGCTTAGCTCTGGTACCTTCCCATACCCTAGTAGCTTGTACTGATGTAAGATCTGGCTTCATCTTGCCAGAAACTGGTCTTTGTTTGGATTTTCTTTTCAACAAATGCCCTCTTTTCCTAAACAACACAAGACAAAAACCGCCAACAAAAACTAAACAAATACTATATCGACAGGAATACTGACCCCCTTCCCAGAGTTTTTTAGATGTAGATATTGATTTTTGGAGAGATGAAGTGACTTACTCAAAGGGACTGTTCCAGCATACTTACCCTCCCCCCAAAAGGTCTCAATCTGTAGACCAGGCTGGCTTCAAACTCATGGCAATCCTCCTGCCTTAACCTTCCAGAAGTGTTGGGACAGTAAGCATGAGCTACCATGACCAGACAGGCTCTGATCTCTGTAGCACTAGGGTTTTCTGTAGACGCCAAACTGTCTGTCTGTCTGTCTGTCTGTCTTTATTTATTTCTGGTTTCCCCATGGATCTGTCCCCTTCTTGACCTTCCAAGGCTGCCCTTCTGCTCACCAGAGCCACGACAGTGCAGCTGGCTCCTGCTATATAGCCCATGGTGACAAGGGTGGGGCTTTGGGGACCTCCCTTGTTTGACCCTGACCCCTGGGGTTCTGGAGTAGACATGGTTGGGAAGACACATGCTGGGGCAGCAGGGAGGAGATGTCGGACTTGATTTCCATGACATGGAATATTGTGCTGCCAGGGGGCCCTGGTGTCACACTGCATTAAATGGCACTGAGGTCCTTCTCCCTCCAGCCAGGAGATCAGCTGGTCAGCCCTTCCCTTGTCCCGTTCAATCCCGTTCAAGAGTGCTCAGTGGCACACTCGACCCTGGGGAGACAGTTAAGGCCACTTAATATCAGCTGAGTGCCCAACTTGGGGACATCTTGATCCCCTCGCCAGTCTTATCTGGCTTCTCAGGGAGCAGTATATCACTTTGTGGTCGGTGGAGCGCTCAGGGCTTAGGGACTTGATCCTTCTCCTGATGGGCTCATCTCACAGATGCCGTCCGATGGAAGGGCGGTTGAAGAGTGGGTGAAAGCTTTAGGCTCTCCTGGCTAAAGGGAAACTACCTGTGTCCCTTATGACACCCTCTGCCTCATTCACCGGCAGTCCGTCTGTATCTCTCTGTCTCCTATGCAGTGTTAGGTGGGAATGTCAGGGTGAGAGGAGAGATACACAGATACACAGAGCCACACATTGGGATAAAAAGCCATTGGTGGTGATGATGGTTGTGTCATGAATTGGAGAGGCCGGCAGTAGAAGCAGAGGCATGAGGAGTGGGGACACATAGCCTTTGCTGTCATCTGATAGCTGTACCCACCCTCCTCATGAGGCCTTCTCACCTGCCTGGCAAGGACCCCAGATGCCATCACTGTCACCATGTTTCCAATGCCCGTGTGTCTCCAATCTGACCCCCCCTCACTGCCATTAAACCTACCAGGGTGCTTAAACTCCAAACTGTCCAAACCTTTCCTGGCTTCCAGTTCCTCACCAGGTTCTTACCACCGGCAGAATGTTATCTTACCCTGTGAGCATAGCACTACAGCCCATACGGGACAAGTTCAGTCTTGTTCTCTGCTCCTGCCTTCCCCTCCCCCACGCCCTCATGTCTGTGGACCCAGCAGCCGCAGACACCAGACAGTCTGGGCCTGAGCTGACACCACTGATGGTAACCTGTTTGCACTTGGAAAGTCCTTCCTACCGTGCTTCATGCTTCATCTCTCACGATACACCCCTCTGTGAAACCTCTGCTGGTCTCTGAGCCCAGTGAGCTTTGCCACACAATTGGTCACAGCTGTGTTTCCATGTTCACAATTATTCATAGTGTTTTGGACGCTTGATGTTTCTCTCAGACTCCTGACAGGGAGCCACTGAGTGTTGAGACAATATCTTAATCACCTGTACCCTCAGCAGCAGCAGCTCCGTGCCAGCATGGCTGAAACTGCTGAATTAACACACTCATAAAGACTAGGGACATCGGAGACATGCCTCGGAAATCCTTCTTTGCCCCCTGTTCCTACCCCCCAGCACCTGTGTGATGCAGAATTTGGGGTTCAGACCATATAGTTCAGATGCCCCAAGGGTGTTTGGAAACTGATACTGACAGGAGAATAGTGTCTCCAGAGAGCTGTTATCCCTACTCCTCGTGCCGGCCTCTGTCCTCGCCTCTCTGAGACATCCCTGGGTAGCACTCTGCCCAGGTTGCTGGCATTCAGAACTAAAGCCAGCCTCGAAGTCCAACCGGCAAGCCCCAGCCTGGAGTTTCACTGATGACATCATCAGCCTCTGTCAGCACCAAACTAGGTCAGGGCTTGCTGGCAGGGGCAGCTAGTGCTGACTGGCCAGCATGCTGGCCACGTAGTTGCAGTTTTTGGTGGTGACAGCTGGAGCCTGCTACAGTGGGGCATAGTAGTGAAGGGGAGGGTGATGTAGAGTGGTGCAGAAGACCTGATGCTACAGCCAATACAACCAAGGCAAGCAAAGAGGCTTCTGTTGTCCAGTGCTTGTGAGCTGAGCTACTCTGTGTGTGTGTGTGTGTGTGTGTGTGTGTGTATGGACATGCTACTGCTCATGCGTGTGTGTGTGTGTGTGTGTGTGTGTATGTGTATGTGTGTGGACATGC
This sequence comes from Mus pahari, assembly GCF_900095145.1. Classification (NCBI taxonomy): domain Eukaryota; kingdom Metazoa; phylum Chordata; class Mammalia; order Rodentia; family Muridae; genus Mus; species Mus pahari. The sequence goes on along the minus strand of NC_034599.1, from coordinate 38,813,907 downwards.
TAGTTCTCATGCACATGTGTGTGTGAATGTGTATGTGTGTGTATATGCATGTATGAGTGCGTGTATATGTGTGTACGTGTGTGGACATGCTAGTGTTCATGTACATGTGTGTGTATGTGTGTGTATTTATATGAACATGCTGGTGGTCATGCACATATGTGTATGTGTGTGTATATGTATATGGACATGCTGGTGGTCATGCACGTGTGTGTATTGATATGCTGGTGTTCATGTACATGAGTGTGTATGTGTGGGTGAGTGTGTATACATGTGTGGGTGTATGTGTATGGACATGCTGGTGCTCATATACATGTGTGTATGTGTGTGAGTGTGTAAATACATGGGTGTTTATGTGTGTGTGAGTGTGTATATATGTGTGTGTATGTATGGACATGATGATGTTCATGCACATGTGTGTGCATGTATGCATGCATGTGGAAGCCAGGGATATCTTTCTTTATTACTCCCTGAGACCTTATTCTTTGAGATAGGTCTCTCACTGAGTTAACAGGATTGATTGATCAATGAGCTCCCATCTTACTTCCTCTGCCTCCCCAACCTACCTTCCAGCGTTACAGACGCTCATTCCCACCCGTGGCTTTTACATGGGCTCCAGGGATCTGGAGTTCAGGTCCTCATGCTGTGTGACAGAAGCTTTACTGATAACCATCCCCCCAGACATCAGTTTTTTTTTCTCCTTGTTTCATAAAGCAATGTCTCTCTACATAGCCCTGGCTGTCCTGGAACTCACTACATGAGCAGCTGGCCTCAAGTTCACAGAGTGTGCCTGCCTCTGCCTTCCCAATGCTGGGATAAAAGGTGTGAGTCACCACAACTGGCATAGCAGCTGCTTGCCTTCAAGGCACCGGAGTAGGAAGAAGAGATCTTCGCCTGGAGATGGAGCCTGAGACATAGCCAACCATAGTAACACAAGCCAAAGCAACTCCAGGGAGTGACTGGGTGCTCTGGATACCCCGAGGAGGGAGCAATGGGGAGAGTCTAGGGACGTCAGTGGACTGCATGTCCTGAGGGCCAGGTGCTTGTATAAACTCAACAGCCAGCTTTGGAGCCTATTTCTACCCACCAGCATCCATCTATAGTGTGTACTGTGGACCCTGCCTCTACATCAGTCTTAAAGGCACCCTTCTACTTCACTGCTGCCTTTGTGGTCCCAGTGTCATACCCAGGGATAACCATGTCCTTGACTTCACATTAGGGATCAGACCCAGGCCCTTAAGCTTGCTAGGCAGGAGTTCTGCCCAGTCTTTCGTCATCATCTCTGCTCTGTTCCTCCCTCCCCTCCCCTCCTGGTCTTCCCCATCTCAGTCTTAGGCCACTCTGAAGCCCATCTAGCCTTGATGGTCTCCTTCCTAAGCCTTCTGAGTGCTGCACCAGCTATAGCTACCTTGGGGCTTCAAGCTTCCACTCTTACTCATTTGCAACCCAGTCTCCACATGACAGTGAAGCTAATCTTGTTTTCAATATACATTTGACTCCTAACAGGTAATGCATGCCCTTGGCACAGTGTTGAATGATTAGAAGCAACAAATCACCAGGAATCAGGTTGTGCCTCTCGGTTGGATGATACCTCCACCTACTTGGAGTAAAGCCCAGACTCCCTGCTGGGCCGGCAGATCCCTCCCTGACCTGGAGCCACTCTGCCTCGGTGGCCTCTGTGACCCACAACTCTCCCAGTACAATGTGCCTCTTCGTGAGGCCCTGTATTTACGGTTGCTTCTGCTTGGGATGCTATTCCCAGACTGCTCCTGAGCAGCCTCCTGTCAATCAGATGGACTCAGCTTAACATCATATTAGCTACTTTTTTTTTTTTTTTCTGATTGCTCTGACAAAATTCCGGAGCGAAGCAACCGAAAGGAAGGAACAGTCATTTCGGCTCATGGTTTCAGGGGGATTTTAGTCCATCAGAGCAGGGGATACATAGGTTGAGCAGGTTCATAGCAGCCGGCAGTATGCAGTGGAGGTGCCTCATCTCTTGGTGGACCGGAGACAGAAGACTAGGTAGGGGGACCAGGGGTGAGTGTAATCTTAAAGCTAGACCCTAGTAACCTGCTTCTTCCAGGTAGACATCACCTCCTAAAAGATCCGGAGCCTTCAAAATGGTTCTGCAAGCTAGGAACGGAGCATTTAAAACACAAGCAATAGTGTGTGTGTGTGTGTGTGTGTGTGTGTGTGTGTGTGTGTGTGTGTGGTGTCATTTAAGTGACTCTGCTTCCTCAGAGAGGCCTTCCCTGGTGGCTAACATGGAGTAGCCTTGAGACACTTATTCAGTCATGATACTGAGCAGACATAGCTTTATTAAGGTGTTAACTGACATTCAAAACCACATACATGTCACCTGTTCATTTGGATATGTTTTGACTCTGTGAAACATACCACGATCAAGGCAGTGTATGAAGAGGCTAGGGCTCAGCTCAGTGGTAGGGCACTTGCTAGTGAGCATGCAGCCTTAGGTTCCATCCCAGCTTGCATACACGCTGCCCTTCCCCCAATCCCCAGCAAACGAACAGAAAACAAACAAACAAAACCCCACATCTCTCTGGAACCTTTTGTCCCTTCGGGCACCCTGGTCAAGCATCTGTGAAACCCTGGATTCAATCCCCAGCTCAGAAACAAAGGCAAAACACACAAAGCCACAACTTTTTCCCTAGGTGTTTTGGTGCGTGACTTTAAACCCCACGCTCACTTGGGAGGCAAATCTTTGTTATTTTGAGACCAGCCTGGTCTACATAGTGAGACTCCCAGCACCCTGCACCCCAAACCTCCAGCAACACAGAAAGAAAAACTAGCTTGGATTCTCTTCCTAGTGGCTGTATTACCATCCGCTCCTGGCCCACTATGTATGGATGAGAAGTTCTGTCCCTCCACAGTCTCCATTAGAGTCAACAGAGTCAGTCTTTTTAGTTTTAGTGATTCTGTGTCACAGTCCCTCATTATGATTTTAATTTGCAGTCCTCTGGTGACTTATAATGCTAAGGATCTTTTCATGTTCTTTTCTTTCCTTTCTTTCTTTCTTTCTTTCTTTCTTTCTTTCTTTCTTTCTTTCTTTCTTTCTTTCTTTTTTTTCTTTTTGGCATATAGCTTCTTTGGTGAGCTGTTCCAATGTTTTGTGTCTTCCGTCTTAATTGGGTTACTTTCTTACCACTGAGTGCTTGTTTATGTTCTGAATATAAGTCCTTTCTTAGCTTTGTGATTTGGGAATGCTTCCTTCCAGTGTCTGGTTGCCTTTGTACTTTCTGCACATGTGCCTTTCCAACTCTGGAAATTCTAAATTTTCTTGAGGCCTAACTGATCGATTTCTTCTTCCATGATTATATCCTCAGTGTTATATCTAAGAAATGTTTGCCTAACCCATTGGTCATGAATGTTTTCCCCCAGGAACTGTATAATCTTACATCGAAGCTTACTGTGCATTTTGAGCTGGTTTGCTGTTTTTCATCTGGTTATCAACATAATTTTGTATTTTGAGTGTATGGTTTGCAATATGGATAGGCATCCTCACCCTTCTTTTAAACCTATAAAAGAAATCGCAGCTGACCAGACATGGGCGGTCTGTTCTGCATGTTCTGTTTGGTGGCCTATTTGTTTTTCTTGGTACTGGAGGCGCAATATCACAACCCCCGTGGCTTTATGATAAGCCTTACATCAGATCTTGAGAGTACTTCAGTTTTATTCATTTTCAAACTTTTTGGCCTAAAGCTTTTGTATTTCCAAATAAATCTTAGAATAGGCATGATGATTTTGATTAAAAACAACACTGTTGGTGTTTCAATCAGGATTGCATTGAATTGGTTGATCAATGTAGATAGAATTGACGTCCTAGTAATAATGAGCCCTTTGGTTCATTGACACATCTCCAAGTTATTTATATCTTCTTCCATTTCTTTTTTTTTCCTTTTCAACGATGTATCTATTTTATGTATGTAAGTACACCATAGCTGTCTTCAGACACACCAGAAGAGGTGTCAGATTCCATTATAGATGGTTGTGAGCCACCATGTGGTTGCTGGGATTTGAACTCAGGACCTCTGGAAAAGCAGTCAGTGCTCTTAACTGCTGAGCCATCTCTCCAGCCCCTTCTTCCATTTCTTTTAGTGATATTTGTAGCTCTCCCCTGCATCCTTATTGTATACTATGGGTCAGATTTATCCCTAATTAATATTTCATACATTGCAAAAATATTACTTTTTAAGGTTTAAGTTTCCAACTGGTTGATAACAAAATGCATTTGATTTCTGTATTCTCAGCTTGTAGCTCATAACCTTATCTGGGTTGCTTACTCATTTTGTAGATTCTATTAGATTCTGTGTGTATATGATTCTCTCATCTATGAATAAATGTGAGTTTGCTCCATGTTTCCCACTCTCAAGTACCTTTCTTTCCTTTTTTCTTGCTTTATTGCATTGGTTTGAACTTCCAGAGATGATGTCCGACAGCGGTGATGAGAGCAGAGGTGAAGAGCAGTCAGAATTTCATCATTAAATATGATGTCATGAATAATGGCACTGTATCTGAGCTAAACCCTTGGCCTCGGATATTATCTTAATCTTTACAAGAATATTACAACAAGCTGGACATGGTGTTGCATAACTGTAATCCAAGTACCTAGGAGCGTGAGAAGGAACATTGTTTCTTGAGGCTAGACTGGACTACATAGGAAGGTTCTACCTCAGACAAAAAACAAAAAACAAAAACAAAAACAAAACAACCATAAAGAATACTGTGACATAAAGTTCCCATTTTATACCTGTGATAACTGAGGCTCAGAGAAATGAAGAGATGAAGCAAACTTCTCAGTAATTCATAATCTAGTAGGTGTGTCAAGTACATGATGTAATTCCTCCATAATTTTCTTTGTGTGTGTATGTGTGTGTCTTAGTTCAAGTTTTATTGCTGTGAAAAGACACCATGACCAAGACAACTCTGTTTTTTTTTTTAAATTTTCTTTTTTTTTAATTAGATATTTTCTTTATTTACATTTCAAATGCTATCCCGAAAGTTCCCTATACCCTCCCCCCACCCTGCTCCCCTACCCACCCACTCCCACTTCTTGGCCCTGGCATTCTGTGTACTGGGGCATATAAAGTTTGCAAGACCAAGGGGCCTCTCTTCCCA
>NC_034599.1:38798828-38808294 GCF_900095145.1 Mus pahari | reverse complement strand
ACTAAGGATGATATCCTCCAGATACATCCATTTATCCAAGAATTTCATAAATTCATTGTTTTTAATAGCTGAGAAGTACTCTCAAAGGCAAACATTTAATTGGGGCTGTCTTACAATTTCAGATGTTCAGTCCATCATCATCATAGCAGGAAGCATAGCAGCGTGTAGGCAGACATGGTGCCGGAGGAGTTGAAAGTTCTATATCTTGATCTGAAGGCCGTTAAGAAAAGACTGTCTTTTTCAGGCAACCAGGAGATTATCTTTGGCACTGGGCAGAGCTTGGGCTTATATTATGAGACCTTAAAACCCACCCCCGTAGTGATAGATTTGCTCTAACAAGACCACACTTACTCCAGCAAGTTCACACCCACTCTAACAAGGCCACACCCACTCCAATAAGGCCCTACCCACTCCAACAAGGCCACACCTCCTCATAGTGCCATTTCCTATGGCCAAGCACTGATGCACATGAATCTACGGGGGCCAAGCCTATTCAAACCACCACAGTGTACAAGCATGTGCTGTGTGCACCTATGTGCTCCTGCAAATGTTGACATCAGATGTCTTCCTCTATTTCTCCATTGAGTCAGAGTCTCTCACTGAAACTGATGATCACCAATTCAGCCAAATGAGCTCCTCCTATCTCCACTCTTTGGCTCTGAGGTTACAAATGCAATGCCAGCTTTGACTGGGGTGTTTAGGGATTAAGACTCAGGACCTCCTGCTTGCTCAGAGGGCACTTCACCAACTGAACCATTTCCCCAGCCCCTTACACAGGTTTTCTGGGGTTAGTGTTTACTTGATAGGACAGTTAAAAAAAAATGCAGCAGAGGAACTAGGCAGGGTTCTCAAAACTGAGTGTGAGTGACACTCACTTGAAGGACTTACCAAAGAAGCTGGACTCCTCACTCCTCACAAGCTCCTTGGGTACTTTTGGCGAGTGTCTCCATGAGGCTTATGGAGATGACTGACTCAGTCTGTGTGGACATAGGAAGGTGACATCTGGGATGAATGGACCTAGAAACACTGGAGGCAGGGGTGAGACCTGAGTATTCAGAGCCCCAGCCCCGAGGATGGACCACTTGCAGGCAAGCACAAACAAAGCCACGAATCCCCAGGGCAAGCTGTGCAGACGGTCAGTGGCTTGTGCATACTCCCCGACCTTTGGTGCTGCTTTCCCAAGTGGCCAGTGTAGTTCCTCAGTTCTAAAGACACGGTCCTAAACTGCAGAGGATGTCCTTGGAGATGGTCCTAGAAACCTTATTAGCTCCATTCCTTTATTCCTGTCTGGTTCTTTGAGAAGTTGGGGGCAGATGTACCAGAAACAGGAAAGGAGAGATGCTGGGTTATTTCCAGGGTAAAGGTATGTCTGTGTCTCTCAGGAATTGGGCACAGCAGCCCTTTTAGCATACTCAGAGGATAAGGGCAGAGAGTCTTGAGGCTCAGGAAATTGCCATTGGATATACTCCTCTCTGGTAGCAGTCTCTGCTCACTCACAGCTTGTGCAAATCAGGGAAGGAGCTAGGAAAGAGCTGGGATGGGAGGAAGCTGGGATGTCTGGATGGGGCTGGGAGGCAGTGTGTGTATGTGTGTGGGTGTGTGTGTGTGTGTGTGTGTGTGTGTAGGAGCATTGGAGTAAAAGACACAGGGCTCAGCTCTTTTTTGTCCCCAGGGGACTGGTACTGTGAGTTCCAAAGCCTCAGCTGGTGGCTGCCCTCTCTGCCCACAGTGTCATGCTGGATGAAGCTTCTGCTGTAGTAAGGAGGATGTGGCAGCACAGAAGAAAGGACTGGTACCCAGGCAGAGAGGGAGGGCAGGAAGAAGGGCATGGGAGGAGAGAGGGTGTGGGATTTCTGAACCAGGTGTCAAGATACACTGCTGTGGAGCCAGGGGTGGGGCACTTTCCAGTGACATATTTTATGGCTTGGCTGTCAATTGGCCTGGAAGCTGATAGAGTCAATTTGTCCGCCATTACCACATTGGTCAGGACAAATGGAAGGGCACTTGTCCCCTGGGGTGGTCTCTGCCATCCTGTTTTGGTTGTGGGCTGGACAGATGTCACTGCCCTCATGTCGAAAGAGGAGATTTTTCTCAGTTACAGTGGCTCCTTGTTTTATGCCATGGTTCCCATGATGGGCTTAAGGGGAGGGTAATTCCCCAATGGTAGAGGGGGCAGGCTACTTGTTTGTTGCTTCAGAGAGGGACACAGGCACATTTTTATCAGAAGATGTTCTTTGTGTGCCATTTTATTTGGTTGGTAGCTATATTTGTGTTTCTAGTACTAAGTCACAAGTGACCACAAAGGAATATAGCAGCTAAAACCAACAAGTAAGTATGTTACCGTCCCAAAGCAGCTACTCATGAGTCTGAGCTTAATTCAGAGAGGATGTCTGCTCAGAGTGTTACCAAGCTCATATATAGCTGTTAGCAGGATTCACATCCTATTGTCAAGGATGGAACTCTTCCTCTCTTGATGGCTGCCATCCCAGGGCCTTTCTCAGCTCCCGTGGTGATCATAACTTCCTGCTGCTCAGCAACCACGGGAACTCTCCTGTGGCAGCTCATTTCATCCCAGTGGCCTGGAGAACCTGCCTCCACCATCAAGAAGGTTCAGTTCCGGTTTTAGATGCCATTGCCTGTTTAAACAGGCCCACCCAGGGTAAATGTCAATCAAACGACCTTAAGGAACTCAAAGTCAATTGATTTGAGACCTCAAATTCGACCCCATAATATTCATAATTATTGTCCTGCATTCTATACAAGGAAGATAATAATATATATAACATATACCAGTATTATATTTGTATATATTTATAGAAATGAGAGAACAGGGAACTTGGGGGGTGTCTCAGAGTTCTAATATCACAATATTTAACTTCAACTTCATGCAGAGAGAGAGAGAGAGAGAGAGAGAGAGAGAGAGAGAGGGAGGGAGAGAGAGAGGCTAGAGTGTCTAGTGGTGGGTGCTAGCTCCTATTTCCTATTAGTGGAACCAGGATCATGAAGAGCCACCTGTGATTCTGTTCTGCCCCACTCTCCCATCCTTCCTTATAATGACAACAGTTGATAACTCAGAGTTTTCATTATAAACAGTGACTGTAGCATGGATCAGAACCAAAAAGAGCATTTGCTGTATGTGCTCATTTCTTACAGAGAATTGGTGGGAACCCGCTCAGCCAATGACTGTTGCTGTTAGCCATCTGCTGGGACATGCAAATAGCTTATAGAATCAGAAAGCCACAGACTTTTGGAGCCAGAAGGGGTTTTGGGGATACTGTAATCTAATCCAGGCACTGCACAGATGACAGATCTGAGACTCAGAGAGGGCGTGGGAGCTATGCAAGGTCACACAGTTGGTTGGTAGCAAGGTTTACTAAAACTAGCCCACCGCCTGCAAGCAGGTCTGGGATGAGGGCTGGGAGGGGCAGATGTAACCTAGCCCATTTCGTGCACTTTCTGTAATACCAGTTTGCCTCATTACAGAGTCCCTGCCCCTCTAACGGGACCGGCTTCACTGCACTCTTAATGTGTAAATTATTAATCAGCAGTTGCCTTGCCTGTCCTGGTTGGCTCTGGGGATGAGACAGAGGGGGATGCAGTGTGAACACAGATGGGGTGACAGCAGGAGGAGGGGGCTCCACAATCTGCACCATGGCAATGTTGGTGTGTCTGCCCGTGTGTGAGTGTGTATGAGTGTGTGTATACAACTGAGATTGGTCCTGACTGCGGGACTTCCCCTTGCCCACTCCTTCCCCCTTCCGTCCATCCTACCCAGGACTGTGCCATCTCCATCCCTCCAGCATCCTTTATCAGTATCACAGATGCGGATTCACAAGATGCAGGTTTCCAGAGAAGGTGATTAATGATGGCAGCTGTGGTCCCTCACACTCTCCCAGCCTTCCTGACCTTGTTCTGCCCCTCCTCTTCCCGCTCGCTTGCTTGTCTCCACCATTCCCTAAGGAGAGAGATAAACGTTCAAGGGCAAGGGGGAGGGGAGGAATCAGGCCCTATGGGGTAGCTGCTGTGGACCAGGCACTGTGCCAGGCTCTTTTATTTATTCTCATTTGCCAGCACATATATAGAGAGGCTGTAGGGCGTGCTTGGATGCAGGGGGACTGGACTGTGTTCTTCCCATGTCTCCATAGAGGGCAGTGCCATGCTGGTTTCCTGTAGCCAGACATATATGTGATTCCTGTGTTTTCAATGTGTATGCTGTCTGCATGCTTAGCTCATAAAGATGAGTGTCGGAGTCCTTCACCATCTCTCACTTAACTGGAAGTGTGAGGTCATCCCTGGAAATGACTTCCTCAAGGTCACACAGAGGTAGCCTCTCCAGCTTCTTCCTTGAGGCCTCTCTCATACCCAGCTGCTGGTCCCCTGCTGTCATGGCTGCAGGTCAGCTCTCTAGGGAAGAAGACACTTCAACCATAAGGATGGACTTCCCATCACCCACTTCTGAGCAGCTCCACTCAGCCTCCCTGCTGAGAGAGACTGAGCCTGTAGTCTCGGTGACTAGAATGGCGAGGGCCACTGTGTGGCAGAGTTTCAGACACTGAGATGACTCTACATACACAACCTACACTCGTTTCATTGTGTCATGGACATGTGTGTATGTGGGTGGGGTCGGGGAGGGCTGCAGAATGAGCCTGGCTGTCATGCTAATGCCCCTTCAGAGCCTGGTGCCCAATTTCTGACCTGTGGTTCACAGCTCGAGCTCTTCATCTGCTCTCAGATTGCCAGGTCACCCAAGAGTCATGTAAGTGGGTGACGGTCCGAATCAGGGGCCTCAGGGTTATTTTTCTGCCTCCAATGGATGACTGACTCCAGCCCAGGGTGGAAAGTTGAGAAGGGGCTGTCACAGCTCCAATGTTTCTGTCCTCTACAACTTGGTCCTTCCGAGAGTCTGGATGAGGGAGACATTAGAGCAGAAGATACCGTCCCAGAAACCATGTCAGGTAGGTCTGAGAACTCAGGGAAAGACCATGGCCACATTGAGTTTAAAGCTGAACAAGAAATCTGCTCTTCTCCTAAGCAGACAGAGCAGCGATTTCAGCACCATGGACAGAGCCCAGGCCAAGCCTGGGAAGGGAGGGAGGGAGGCCCGTCACGCACGCCCGTTGGTGCCCCCACTAGGCCCACACCAGTGCAAAGCTCAGAGCTGCTCAGAAACTCTGAGGCATGATGGGATTTAAGGGGATGGGCCCCAGGCTCCCGGGTAGACTGGAATTTAGCAGAGGGAGAAGTCTTGACTTCCTGTGACTGATCAGTAAACAGGAAGTGTCCTGTGATCAGAGTGTCCTTCAGGAAGGACCCCTGGACAGTGGTAGCGGGACTGCCTGTGGTCTATGAGCCCTGCTCTGATCTTCTGCCCGCTGTGAGTTTCCGGTCTTCCCAGCTGTGAGTTTCTTGAGGACAGGAACTGGGGCATTCTTATTCACTACGGTGTCCTCAACAAATAAGACGATGCCTGGCCCTGGGTGAATGTTCTCAATAGTTAATTATTGAATAGGGCTGAGGAGAGGGAAGTTTGGATTAGGAACTAGCTGGGACAGAGCCAGGGCCTCTGTGGTACCTCTCCCCTTTCCACCCTGCTCTTACAGGAGCTGCCTTCCTCAGCATCCTTATTGTACCCCTACCCTACAACATAAGTGCTCCTTTCTTGATTTCCCCTGGTCCATTCTTCAAGGCTTTCCCAAGGTCATTTCCATGTTTTCTACTATCCTAAATTCCCAGGGTGCTGACTCCCTGGACCCAATACCTAGGGGCATTGTTTGGTGGATGTACGTGTGTCTCGGCTCTATGTTGGGGGCCTTGTATTCTGCTCTGGATCTGAATAGTCCATCAGAGACTCACCTGTCAAAGGCTTGGTGCACAGCGCAGCAGTGCCCAGAGGTGGGACTTTGGGGAAGCGAGGAGATCATGATGCCTCTGGCTTCATCAATAGAGTAGTACACTGATGGCTCCCAAGTTGAATGGACAATGGGGAGACAGTGAGAATTGTAGGAGGTAATGAAGAATGCTGCGGGGGAAGTGGGTCTTTGGGGTGTGGCTTGAAGGATCTTTTCCTCCTCTCTTCCCTCCCTTCCTCTGTCTCAACCAATCTCTTCTTCCTCCCTATTTTCCTTCCCCTTCCCTCCCTTCCTGTGTCTCAACCAATCTCTTCTACTCTCTTTTTCTCTCCCTTCTTCCTTCTCATGTCCACTGGAATGCCCTACCACAGGCCCTCAATGTGATGTCCTGCCTCACCATGAGGAGGCCCAGAAGCAATGACTTCTGGGTAACTGAGGAAACCAGGGAGTAAGGCCTCCAAAACTATGAGCTCATGCCAGCTTTTCTTCCTTTAACTTTGTTTGCTACTCTCTGGTATTACGTCACAACAGGACACTGACCGACCTACCATACTTTAAAGATTCCTACAAACCTTTATAGTATAGTTTACTTAACCCAAAATATTAAAAAATAGTCAATGTATGTTAAATATTTAAAGGTTTGAATAAGACATTTGCATTCTTGCCATACCCATGATACACATGTGACAGCGCCTCTCCTTTCACAGGGCCCCGGGTGTCCGCGGGGGGCTGCACAGTCCATTTAAACAGCTTTAGTATTGAGCAAATACGAGCCCCGGTCATCCGCAGCACCGTCGGGAGAGCGCCATGCCATTCAAGGCATCTGTCCCACCGACACAAGGCAGAGTACAGCAGCCACTGAGTACGGTGAGTACGTGTGACAGAAAGTGTCACTGCATGCCCCTGTGCAGCGTCACTAGGTGAGAGAGCCCAGTGAACCAACATCCAGACTCAATGCTCCATCCCTCCTGTGCGTCCCTGGGATGGAGTGATCCCATCAGCTGGGCTGGTTGGTCCTCAGTGCTTCTGGTGCCTGCTCCTCTAAGGAGGTGGGGGTTACTTTGCTTCCTCTCTATAACACAGAAGGCTCTAACCTGCTATCTCAGCTTCCCCACAAATAGAAGGTGCTATATTTCTTTCGCATAACAGATCTCAGCCTATATGGCCCACACTTGCCTTGTATCACGCCTCCCCCTCCCCGATCCCCCAGCGTGCCCTACACTATTGGGAAGCTCTCGTTCTGCCTACTCATAGATAGAAAGGACACTCGCAATACTACTGAGTTCTCCATATATTCCTGTGTGTGTGTGTGTGTGTGTGGTGTATGTATGTATGTATGATATATACATGAATGTATGCAGGTACATGCACCTGTATTTGTATGTGCAAAGGCCCCAGGAGAGTTTTGGGTATCTTTTTCTACCAATATCTGCCTTATTTCTTTTGAGGCAGGGTCTCTCCTTGAACCTGAAGCTTGTTTTATTTTCTTCTTCTTCTTTTTTAAAAGGATGTCTTTTCCCATCATGCAGTTTTATCCCTTAATTCAGTCCAGTACCAACAGGGTAAGTAGACAGGGAGAGTCTGAAGACACATAGAAGGCTCCCACTCTCTTGCTGAAGAAGACATAGGTTGATTGGGGGAGATGCAAATAGGCACAGAGGAAATTTCTGAGAAGAATTAAGGGTGAGCACACATGCAATAGGATACAGAGGAGGGATGTGGACAGTGGGAGACTAGAGAGCCCTGGGAACAGCACCACAGAGGGGGAGACATGGACACAGCTGCGCTGCTTGCTAGTAGGACGGCCTTGAATAAGACCTTTAAGCTTCTGCGGCTTGATAATCCCGTCACTACCTATGTCTCAGGGGGTTGATGACAGTGTTGGCACCACCAAGAGGATGGAGCAGGAGAGTAGCCATGCTGGAGGCTGGGGACACAGCCGCAAATGTGTGCAGTAGTAAATGCTTGCGTGCAGCACCTTCAGGGCCTCCCCAGAGGCGCCGACGGTTTTCCTGAGCAGCCGGCCGTCTTGCTTGTCATTATCTATCTTATGATGGCAGACCCAGGACCGAGCAGAAAGCTTCAGAGCTTGAGGCTTTGACCTCCTCCACCGGGACACTCTCCCTCTGTGGGTACTGCCCAGGCCTGGGTACCCCTGTCTTGTCACCGGCGGCCTCATTAGCTCCTTAGGTCAGGTTGGTTTTTAGTAACATCCTGAATCTATTTTCCACATGTCCCTGAGAGGCGAGTTCTGCTCTGTTCTGTACCCATGCAGTTAAAAATCAGACTCTGAACGGCATCGTCTCTTTCCCTCTGTCTGCTATGATGGGAGAGCCCCACTGCCCAGGGCTTTTGGGGGTTCTGGGTTTTCATGTTAGTGTAGGATGTTCTCTCTGCTTAGTAACTCCTGCAGGGGTGGCCATGGGCTCCTGTATCGACTCCACTAGGCTGGCCATCTTGACTCAGAGATGACATGGCAAGGAGCTGGATCGGCTTTTGGATTTTGTTTGCAGTTTTCCTTTGCCTTGACTAGAAGGTCTTTCAGTGTTTGTGGGTTGTTATTTGTGTCTCTGTCCCCTATGAGTCTATATGATGGGGTGCCCATGTGACTTGCCTGTTTGACTACCTTCTCCTGTCCCAAATGGTGGACCTGTCCTCTGGGTTCACAGCCGACATGGTGTTCTTCCTTCTCGTTATCTGGGAGGCTGTGGCTTCCAGCAGTACAGTGGGGCTCCCACCGATGCAGGCAGTCTCTCACCCTGGCTTCAGAGAACCGTACATAGTCCTGCTAATCTAGAGACTACTTAGGTTCATTCTCTGAGCCACGGGCCTTCCCCACCTGACTCAGGTCTGTGGGATGTCTCCTGTTCAGCTAGAGTAATGCCACCAGGGAGGAACAGACACACCAACCTCCTTGAAGCACCGGGGGAGACTAAGATGACCATGGAAACAGCCGAGACTGAAGTCAGAGGTGGAACTGCTGACCAGAGTTTCATCCTTTCTGGAATTCTAGAATCAGAAGTGGGCAGGTTGAAGTGGCATTATCCTGAATGGACCACTGGCATGGTGCATGGATGAAGCTCATTTAGGACCTTGTGTAAACTTCCAGGTCTAGGACACTCTAGTTGTTGGAGTACTACAGTTTTGGAAGATGCTTTTACACCAGGGGCTAGTTGCCTCAGGCATGCCCACTTTACAGGTATTCCACATCCCAGAAGGGCAGCCCAGGGGGAACAACTCTCAACATATAGAATGGCGCAGCGCGTCTGCCCGCCGGCCCTCTGGGGTTGTCTGAGGGGCCGCCTTGGTGTTTGCTCTTGGTGGATACATGGGACTCTGACTTCTGTTACTCCATTTCCCGCGTCTCTGTTGTCTGATCTGGGAAGGGGGATGGTAGTTCTCCCCGCCTCAGGCTGATATAGCAAAATACCAGAGGCCAAGAAGCTTGTCAACAACAGAGGTTTACTTCTTACAGTCCTTGAGGCTGCCAAGTACACGTTCAAGGTACCAGTAAGTTTAACATATGACGAGGGCTCATTCCAGAGGTTCCAGATAGCCATTATCTTGCTATGGGATCACATGGTGAAAGGGTCGGCAGCTCTATAGTTTTTTTTTTT
>NC_034599.1:38763569-38798631 GCF_900095145.1 Mus pahari | reverse complement strand
TGCTGCTGCTACTGGTGGTGGTTATGGTGATGTATGTACATGTGCATGTGTGTGCATGCATGTGTACATGTGAGTGCATGTGTGTGTGTGTGTGCTCGTGTGTGCGTGAGTGTACATGTTAAGGCACAAGTGAGGATGGAGGTTAGAGAACAACTCTATGGACTTAATTCTCTCTTTCTACCTTTACATGGGTCTGGGGATCGAACTCGGATTGCCAAGGTTGTGCCGCAAACACCCTTGCCCACTTAGCCACCTCGGCAGCCCTATTGTGATTTTTATAAGGGCACTCATGCAATCCTGTCTATGAAGGCACCACACTCACGACTGAGCCATCTCCCAAAGGCCTCAGGTTCTAATCCCATCCCACTGGGAATCTGATTCTGACAGGAACCTGGGGGCCCCCTCAGGTCTTAGCAGGTGAGAGTGAATACTCAGTACCCCTCTTTCCCTCTAGTGTTCTTGTCCCGCCACCCCTTGTCATCTACCCTCCCAGGACTGCCTGTGTCCTGCCTTTTGCTTTGAAGTACTTCCCTGGTATGGGGTGTAGACTTCTTCCTGTTGAGCGTTGCCTTCTTTTTGGATAGGGCCTTGCTCTCTTTTTTTCATACACCCTTCTCTTCACTCTCACACATCCCAACTCTGGGTCTTCCCCAGATAGTAGCTTTTTGGAAAGCTTTGTGTGTTAAAAGAAAGCCACCAAAGTCAGAGTGAGCCATGGTTATGGCCACACTAACAGACCCACTCTGGCATGAGAGAGCTGAGTTCCAGCTGTTAGGTCCAGAAGCATGGCCAGGTTTCCCAGGCTGAGAAGCTACGGTGTCTGGCTCCTCAGCCAGCTTAGCCTAGCCCTCTACAGAACTGGATAAGGCTCCCTGCGTGCAGCAGACTGTGAGGCCCGTCACTGTCAGACAGCAGTTTGCAACCCACCTTCTGAGGTGTTGAGGAAACTCTAGATGCATCACCTACCCACCTGCCGTGACGTGCATGCCTCTGCCATATGCCAGCCTTGCACGTGTGGGTGTGGGTGCCATTGTGGCTCCCCCTCAGTCTTCTAGGTGGAAGATTGTGGTGCCTGCATGGCGGCTAGACAGTCAGTGTGAGCCGAGTGGCCCTCCCCGACAGGGAAGGCAGCGGGGACTCTTCCAGCTGCTGAACATCTGCAGGGCAGATCAGACAGGGCACCCTCATCTGAGACAATGCAGTTAGGAAAACACTGGGTTGGCATAGGTGCGGAGGGTTCAGGGAGGCTGGGCAAGAGGGATAACCCTTTAAGGAGATTTCCCAGGTGTCCATCTGGCCAGGCATGCAGCTACCCTGCTGAAAGAACCGACAGGTCTCGGACAGACAGCAAAGCTGGATGCTTAAGGCGTCATGCCAGCAGGCTGAGCCCTGTGCTGAGGGAGGGTGATGCAGATTTATGCCCGTACATGAATTCTACACATTCCACTAGTGACTGCCTCTTTCAGGCAGTGTGGTGGGTGGCTGCAGAGTCTGACAGACTGTCTGTGAGATGGAGGGCCCATCTGGGTAACCAGGGCCATCACTAGAATGAGCTAGAATACAGAGCAGAGCCAAGGATACAGGCCTGGACCCATACGTCTAGCTGGGTCACCTGGTGCCTAGTATCTGATTACTTTTTGTTCCAATATTTCTGAAATGAAGCTGGGCCCTTGGTGTATTTTCTGCTCAGTCGACTCCACAGGCCTCTGCCTCTTCTCTATCTTCTTGTCCTCCCTCACCCCACCAAGCTGTTTTACCTCCTGGCTGGCAAACCATCCTCTGTTCATAGCTTCCTGTTTTGGGAGTGGCCACCTAGGGCCATTTCTCTTGAGGGCCGTGTTCAGCCCCGACTCTGCTGGCAGGGTTCTGATCTGGGACTGTCCCCCACCCCAGCCGCAAGCATCCGTCACTCTAACCTCAGCCTCCTGCCGACTTAGAGAGTCTGCCATGTCTGTGTTCCCGTCTGGCCTTGTCATTTTTCAGAGAAAGCCACAGAGGCCAGAGCAGGAGAGTGATTTGCCCGCGGCTCCAAAGCTGTCACAGAGTGGCAGAAATGGCTTTACCCTGAGCCTCCTGGGTCTCAACATGGCAAGCTGGCCCCTGGCATACTTCGTGCCTCCTTACCCAGTCCTTCAGGATGTACTCAATAGAACATTGTTCCCTTCTAGAATAGGAAAATGGGGACAGTAGAGGGGCTGAGAGGCAGTTCCTTTTTCAAATGGGCAAGACAAGGCCTGTTCACTTGCCCCAGCTGTGGCAGTGCCAGCCTCTGCCATCACCTCATGCCAAATGCCCAGAGATGACTACCACAGCAGTCCCCAGGGAGACAGCAGGATGCAGGTGCTGTTGGAGCATAGGTCCTGTGCCTGGACACACTGTGTGGGTGTGGGGACAGCTAAGCTCAGAGGCCAGTGCCCTCTGAAGAGACTGCGCCTCTTCCCTTGCCTGACTGGAGGGCCAAGAACTTCCAGTGCCGCAGCTGCTGCCCTGCCGGGACTGCCACCGCTGATTGCAGTGTGCCCCGTTCATTCCATTTTTAACAGCCCTGCTCAGCCTAGGATGCCTGAGCTGATCCAGAGGCGGACCCAGCTTTTGATTGCAGTGCTAAAAATACTGGAAAGGCATCTGATGAGAGCCTAGGGCTCGGCCTCCCCTTCACCCAGACCCTCTGCTCTTTGCTGCCTTCCTGCAGAGTGGGTTGGGGGACCCTGGAGGCTAGGGGGAAGGCAAACCCATTATGTCAATGCTCTCTGCAAGCAGCAAGGGCAAAAGCAGAAGGGCTGTCCACATATTTGGGGATTTGATGGCACAAGGGTCTTTCTAAAGGCCCTATTTTCTGAAGGCTTCTATTTCTTTTTTTTATAAAATCTGTGTATGTATGTATGTGTGTGTGTGTGTATGTATGTATGTATGTATGTATGTATGTATGTATCTATCTATCTATCTATCTATCTATCTATCTATCTATCTATCTATCTATCTATCTATGTACCTATCTATGTATCTATCGATGTACATATCTATGTATCTAGATGTATCTATCTGTCTGTCTGTCTGTCTATCTGACTGTCTGACTGTTTATCTATCTAATGTGTGTGTGTACATGGGAGAGGCTGACATTATGGGTTTCCTCTGTTGCTATCTACCTTGTTTTTTGAGATGACTTCTCTCACTGACCCTAGAGCTCACTGACTTGGCTAGAATGGCTGGCCAGCAGGCTTCAGCATTCCCTTCTTCTTCCTTCCCAGCACAGGGATCACAGGCATGCTTGGCTTCTTATGTGGTGCTAGTGCTGTGGATCCAAACTCACACATACGCACCAGACACTTTACACCTGAGCCATCACCCCAGCCCCAGGCCCCATGTTTTGCTTTGATTTTCTCTTGAGACAGGGTCTCATGTAGTTCAAGGTGGCTTAGGACTTGACTGGGGATAACCTTGAACCTCTGATTCTCCCTGTCTCCACTTACCAAGTGCTGGGATTACAGAAATGCCACCATGGCTAGCTCATTCCTTATGCTTGAATGCCCAGCTGTTAAGTCCCTCCCGGAGCTGTCAGGTTGTCAGCCTTTTTGACATGGGGGAAACTGAGAGCAAGGTTGGAGAAAAGGAAAATTTCCATTAACGACAGCCCAAGGCTCCTGGATTCTTGGTGTTTCATCCCTCCATCTCTTTGTCTAGTGTGTTCAACCTGCAGCCTGACTTTGGACACATCTGGTCAAGGACAACTATAAGTATGACCCAACACAAATTTGCAAACATACTTGAGATAGTATGTGACTTTTTTTCTCCCCACAATGTTTTTTAGTAGCTCAACTGTGCTTGACTGAACTCTGTGGATGACAATACCCTATCACACTGTTAAAAGGCATATCTTGCCTTTTCTCCTGCCTGCTGTATCTGTCCCCTGTTGACTCTGAGAGCCCCTTCCTTCATGTCCTTTAGAGGGTCAGAAACAGCCGATGGAGTACCTTAGAGCACGACCTGTCCTGGGGTCCTTTTTAGATCTTCCCAGGAGATCCTGTCCCTTAACCTAAGAAAGGCTGTGATGCTCTATGCACCTGGACATCCCTGTGAGTTCCCAAGGCCCAGCCTGAGCTGGTTTCCAATGGGGGCTGGGGCTGAGGCTGGGACTGGGGCTGGAGAAAGATCTCATTTGACATTGAGTGGAGGAATGAATAATACAGGGTCTGCTCTGGACTCTCATCATACACCCACACAGTTGTTGTGTAGGCTCACAAGGATACAGTCACCTCTTTCCTCCCTCCTCCCTTGGGTTTCACAACACAAGCCACTGGACATGCCAGCCTAGGGCAGAAAGACTCCCTTTCTCCCCCCCCCCGCTTGCATGGAAGCAGCTGCCTTCCTGGGGTCACAGCTTCTCCTGTTCATAACCTAGCCCTGGGAGAGTAAGGAGGAAAGATGCAGGTTAGCAGTTGGCCCAAGAGCTAATTTTGCCACATCATTTCCCCAGGTGTCCTGTGCATAATAGGATGGGGCACCAATGTGATCCTCCTACCCTAAGACTGTCCCAGATGCAAACAGGCCATGCTGTACCCCTCTTTTTTATTCCTCCCTTAGGCAGGGAGCATGTGGCTGCCCAGGACATGGCCTGTCAATTCTGCCCTAGGAGAAGGAGAAGGTTTCCTCTGAAGACTCAAGAAGGCCTTACAGGTAAGGGGGTGGCACAGGACACGCCCCTGCCTGTGTCTGCCTCTCTGAGGTCATGCAGGTCCCCTCCCCTGCTCTCTGGCTGTTTTCCTACCTTGCTTTACAGATCCTCTTCTTTTGCAAGCTCATCAACACATGCTCCTAAAATAGCATCCCCAGCTTGCCCCAGTCACCCTGACTGCCCAGCCCCAGCCCCAGTCTCAGCCCCAGCCCCAGCCCCAGCCCCAGCCCCAGCCCCAGCCCCAGCCCCAGCCTCAGCCTCAGCCCCAGCCTCACCCTCATGGGTCTGGGTTCCAGAATGGAAAACTTCTTTAAAAAAAAAAAAAAAAGATTCATTTATTTTATTTTATGTATATGAGTACACTGTAGCTGTACAGATGGCTGTGAGCCTTCATGTGGTTGCTGGGAACTGAATCTAGGACCTCTGCTCGCTCTGGTCAACCCCACTCACTTCGGTAAATAAGTGCACTGTAGCTGACTTCAGACACCCGAGAAGAGGGAATCAGATCTCATTACAGACGGTTGTGAGCCACCGTGTGGTTTCTGGGATTTGAACTCAGGACCTTCAGAAGAGCAGTCAATGCTCTTAACCGCTGAACCATCTCTCCAGCTCCCCAGAATGGTGAACTTCTAAGAAAAGGGATCTGGTTAACTCTCTCCCGCTGGGACAGGGGACACTTTGGGCCCAATTGTCCTAGGCCAAGGATAATCTTGAATTCTGCTCCTCCTGCTTCCAATCTCCCTCCCTAGTGCTGAGATTACAGGCATGGGCCACCCTGCCCTATCTTTAAAAAAAAAACAAACAAACTTATTTTATTATGTAGTGTGTGTTAGAGTTTTGCCTGCATGTATGTCTGTACACCACATGTGTGCCTGCTATCACCTGAGGTCAGAAGAGGGCATCTGATCCCCTGGGTCTGGAGTCACAGATAGCTGTGAGCTGTCACATGGGTACTGGGAATTGAATCCAGATCTTGTATAAGAGTAGCCAGGACTCTTAACCAGTGAGCCCCATCCCTCCTGCCTTGTTTTATGTGATGTTGGGATTGAACCCAAAACTTCCTGTATGCTAGGACAAGCAGTTTATCAACAGTACAACATCCCTAGCTCCTTAATTACTTCTTAAGCCACCCCACCACATTAATCCTTTTACAAAAATCATCCCATGTCAGCATGAGTTCTTAGGAAACAAACATTCAGAGCACAGCATTACCCCTATCCAGACCCCGACTACTGACCAGCTCCTGGAACCCATGCTGGGTATATATGGAAGCCCTGTGACTCCAGCCCCTCACTGGTAGGGAGACTAACATTGGGCTGGGGTATATGTGCCCAGCTCTTCCCTTCTCCATACTCAGGTTGATCCAGGGCCCCTCCACCCTGTCTTGGCACCAGCTTTCTCTTCCTTCCATCTTATTTATTATGTCTCTGGAGGCCCCAAGTCCCCAGATTAGGATACCTGAATTGTTCTGTGATGGGGGCAGGAGTCGGGGACCCTGCCTTGTGTGATAAGACCTCCTCTAGGGTGGGAGGGCCCCCAGCGAGTTGGACCTTGCCTGTAGGTCTTTAGGCTCTGTGCCCTGCTCATTCTACCCCTTGATGGTGCTTAATCTTTTTAGTGGAGGTTAGTTCTCCTTTGAGTTCAGGCTGGACTTCGAAAATTTTTTTAAAAAAATTTTTCAACTATGCATATGTGTGTGGACTGATTGTGAGTTTGTACAAGGTCATGAAGGTGCCAGAGACTTACTTTGAACACATGAAAATAAGGCAGGAGAGATGGCATGTGACATGTGAGGCTGGGTTTCATGCAGTGTGGGTCTCTCGTGGCTCTTCAGGTGCCCTGCTGTGACATCACATCGGCAGCCATACATTGAGAAATGGAGGCTTCCTGTCTACATCCTCAAGAGTGCGTCACTTGGAGTGCCTTCTTGTCTGTGGCTAGCCTTTAGATGCCGGTAGCCCTGGCAACGTCTTGACTGTAACCTCAAGAGAGGACTTGAGCCAGAATTACACAGCCAATTTCCTCTCCCAGCCTTGTGACTTCTACAAACCATGAGATAGTGAATTTCTCCATGTCAAACCCAGTGACTTTGGGATAGCTTGTTACATGGTGATGGCCATGGCAACTCTTTGGTCTGCACCCACTCATCTACTTTAAGAGGACCCCTCCCTAAGTGACTTAGTTGGTGGTCTATTGCTGTGAAGAGACACCATGGCCACAGCAACTCTTGGTTAAAAAAAAAAAAATCACCCAGTTGGGGCTCGCTTACAGTTTCAGAGGCTTAGTCCTTTATTGTCATGGCAGGAAGCATGGCAGCGTGCAGGCAAGCATGATGCTGGAGAACTAACTGAGAGCTCTGCTTTTGGATCCACAGGCAGCAGGAAGAGAGAGACACTGGGCCTGGAATGACCTTTGGAAACCTCAAAGCCCACCTCCTAGTGACACACTTCCTCTAACAAGGCCACACCCACTCCAACAAGGCCATGCCTTCTAATCCTTTTAAATAATGCCACTAGCCAAGTCTTCTAATCTATGGGTCTATGGGGGACATTTTAACCAAACCTAGAGAAGCCACATTACTGCTTACCCATCAAAAGGCCTCCAGCCCTCTGGCCCTGGGAGCTATCTCCTTGCCTTCTCTGTAGGAAAACTCTTTTTCCTAGCCCCAGGGCCATTATAGCCCCAGGTTTATGTACCAGCTGAAGATCTCTGGCCACGTTCATCCCAAACCACTGTGTTCAATTGGGAGAGGTGGGTTTCTCCTCTTCCTCCTCCTCTTCCTTCTCCTTTTCCTCTTCTTCTTCTAATTTTAATTTTTTCAAAGATTTATTTATTTATTTTATGTATATGAGTACACTGTAGTTGTACAGATGGTTGTGAGCCTTCATCTGATTTTTGGGATTTGAATTTAGGACCTCTGCTTGCTCTGGTCAACTCTGCTTGTTCAGGCCAAAAAGATTTATTATTACTTTTTTTATTATAAATACACATGAATTTGTTGGATCACAGGTCATAGGCGGTGCTGTACAGAGCTGGTATAGGCGCTGAACACCACAGAGATAGACAGACAGAGACTGAGTCCACACAGCAGGGCAGGCCAGGCCCAGAGCAGACCAGGCAGCATTGTGGGGCCTGCAACACTTGGTTGGTGGGCAAGAGTCATCTGGGAGTCTGGATCAGGACTGGTGGTCCCCAGACAACTTGGAAGATCCTTGGTCTAATCTGATTGAGGTCTAGGGTGGTGTTACAGTGGCACCTGGATTCAGCTTATGTCATTCAGGGCTTTCCGAGTGAACTCAGGTAGTACAAAGGCTGTGCGGTGCATGTCCGAGTTATAGCATTTCAGTGGCATCTGCTCCACCTGGGCCTGCGTCAGTGCTGCACGGGCTCCCGGAAGTTGGCGTTCAGGTTTTTGCTACACAGCATGGAGCTGATCTGGCCACTGGGATAGGTGGGAATGGTACAGTAGGCGTAGCCCACCACAGGGAAGAGAGATCTGCAGAAGTGCCTCATCTCCTTGATGAGGTCCCGGTGCAGCCACTGGCACTCGCCCTGGCAGCAGAGGATGCCATCTTCCTTGAGCGCTGTCTTCATGAGCTGGTGATAGAACTCCTTGAAGAGGCTCTCAGCAGGACCCATGGGGTCCGAGGAGTCAGTGATGATGACGTCGAAGGCATCTTGGTTCTGCTTCATGAACTCAAAGCCATCGCCCACATGCAGAGTCAGATTTGAGCTGGAGAAGCCAACAGCCATGCCAGGCAGGAACTTCTTAGAGGCTTCAATGACAAACTCATCGATCTCGCACTGGACCATAGACTCCACAGAGGGGTGCTTCACCACTTCCCGTAGGACGTCCCCATCTTCATCCCCGATGATCAGCACCTTCCGCCGGTTGGGGTGGCTGCAGAGCGGCAGGTTGGCGATCATCTCCTGGTAGGAGAACTTGTCTCTCTCAGGACACTGGATGACACACACCACCCAGAACCAGCACGTTGCCGTAGGTTTTACTGCGGAAGACAAGGAGGTCTTGGTACCGCGAGCGCTGGTGGTGCAGCAGCTGCTCCACTTGCAGTGACAGGTCCTGGCTGGGCCACAGGCTGCAGATCTCTCAGAACCAGCCCTCACAGATGGCAGTGGGGTGGGGCGCGGCTGGGCAGTCGACAGGCTCCATGGCGGGCGGACAGAGCCTGTAGCAGGCTCAGGACTGCAGGCCGCGCGGAGCCCCAGCACAAAGTGACCAGCTCTGCCTGCCGCCTGCACCACCGATTTATTTATTATTATAAATAAGTACACTGTAGCTGTCTTCAGACACAACCAGAAGACGGTGTCAGATCTCATTACAGATGGTTGTGAGCCACCATGTGGTTGCTGGGATTTGAACTCAGGACCTTCAGAAGAGCAGTCAGTGCTCTTAACAGCTGAGCCATCTCTCCAGCCGGTGATGGGGGGGTGGGGGTGGGGGGTGGAGGGGCTGTCTCTCTTCTTGAGGCTTCCATAAAACCTTTGAATACCCTTGGACTGAAGGCAAAACACAGATAAACATAAAATAATAGAAAAAAAAACAACAGAAAAGATAATAGAAAAAAATAAGGTGGAATGCAGTTGAGGCAGGCACTTGATGTGACTCTGGCCTCCACATACATATATACATACATACATACATACATACATACACACACATACACAAATGTGCAAACATACAACACACACAGTTGTGTAAGGAGCAAATGAGGAAGTAAACAGGCAAGTGTTTCATAAACCACAGGTACTCCACAAGTGGGAAGGTTAAACGCACACTCTTCAGAAATGGAAGGTTCCTTAGTGACAGGAGCTGCCATCGTTTGAATACTAACTGTGAGTCAGGATGCTACATCTGTCATCTCATTTAATCCTGGCGAGCTCTGTGGAGATGTGAGTGGTTCTGTCTCCCCTGCTTTAGGATTAGGAGCCCAGGACCGACCGTGCTCAGTCAGAACCCTGTTTCTCCCACCTGCTTACTTTGTCATCCTTGGAGGCTGGGTTTGGGCTATGGCGACTCATCCCTGAGGAGTCACAGAGAGGGTGACAGGCAGGACAAAGTCCTGGCTCCTGGCCCCAGTTTTCTCTCTACCCACCCCCCTGCAACTGGGAGTCTGGGGCAGCTCAGAGGGGCAGAGTCCTGGAGCGTCTGGAGACAAAGGGTTCATGCATGTAGCCCCGGCTGGCCTCAGATTCCTTCCGTGGCTAAGGATAACCTTGAATTCCTGATCCTTCTGCTTCTGCCCCCTGAGTGCTGGGATTGCCATACCCAGCCTATGGGGCACTGGGGACAGAACCCAGGGTCTTGTGCATGCTAGGCGAGAGTTCTACCTCTCCCCACCCATTCCCCAGTCCCTGACTTCATGCTTGAGAGGGGTTTCTGAGGATCTCCTCCAGTTAAGCTTAGTTCAGGTCTTGGTGCTCCTGCCTCTGGTCCTGTCACTGTGCTGTGGGATACGTCCCATGACCTGGGTCACCCTGCCCTCTGTCTTGAGAAGTAAGGTTGTCTTGCTTTTCACAGATCGCTCACAGTCTCTGAGGTGGGGTGGAGAAAGCTGCTGTGGGGGGACTCGGGGACAAGGTAGAGGCAGTGGGGGAGCTCTGAATGCCTGGAGCTGGAGAATGCCTCTCTGGGTTGAGAGCTCCCCGGTGGCTGCTCCAGGTCTGTTAAAGTACCCTGCAGCTCTGGGTGTTCATCACCACCCCAGCTCACCCGGAGCTGGAACATTCACTCCCCCACACGAGGGAAGGTGGAGAAGTTGCTGAATGGCAGTTTCCTTCTTCTTTGCTATGTGTCTCTGTAGATGAGTCATTTTCTTTTCTGCCTGCTCTGTTCCCTCCCTCTCTGGATCTGGGTAGGATCGCTATTGAGTCTGGCTGCCCAGGTTTTTCTGTTTAAGCCTTGGGCTTCCCTGGGTCTCAGCCACATCTTTGCGCAGTCTCCTGAACCATCCACCAAGTAGCTCCTCTGTCAGAAACAGTGCCAGGTACAGACAGGGGCATGACTCCTGTAGACAGCTTGTGGTCAAGCAGGAGAGAAGAACATTACACGTAAAACCATATAATCCAGGATTCAATTAACACCAAGTGTGTGTTATAAGCAAGAAAGTAGCCTGACCTATAATCGCAGCTACTAGAGAGGCTGAGGCAGGGGAATGAGTAGCCCTGGCAGAGACAGAGAAGTCTCAGGGCCAACCTGAGCAATTGTGATGTTTGATCTTTATTGTCACTGTGACGGGATTTAGAATCACCTAGGGGACACAGCTCCGGGGCATGTCTGTAAAAATGTTTCTAAAGAGGTTTAGCTGAGGAGGGAAGAACCACCCTGAATGTGGGTGTTAGGGCTGAGGGGGCCAACACCTTGACTGAATAAAAAGGGAATAAGGAGAAAGCCAGGAGAGTATTGCCTGTCTCTTTCCTCCACCTTCTGGTCTTCTAAGATGTGCCCATCTGGCACGCACTCCAACTCTTCCACAGCCATCCTCCACCAGAACTTCCCTGCCACAGTAGACCACGTACCCTCAGACGGAGTCAAAGGGACCTTTCTGCCCTTCACCTGCTTCTTGTCAGGTCTTTGATCACATCAATGAAAGTGAGAAGAACAGCTGACACAGCAACTTAGTGAGATCCTGTCTTGCAGAAGGCCCCGGGCGTCAATGCCTGTTAGTGGGATGGAAAGCCAGGCTCACACATGTAATCCCAACACTCGGGAGGCTGGGGCAGAAGGACTGACAGGACTTTGAAGACCAGACTGGGTTACAGAGTGAGTTCTAGGCCTGCCTAGGCTAGAGTGAGGACCTGTCTCAAGAACTGTGCTGGCCAGGGGGTGGGCTGTGGGTGTGTGGGAGTTGGGGGTCTGCTAGCTCAGTTGCTAAAGTGCTTGCTTGCTAGACAAGCTTGAAGAATTGAGGTCGGACCCCCAGGGGAATCAGCTTGGGCTACATTATAAGACCCTGTCTCAAACAAGAACAAAAACAAAAATAGTAAAAAAAAAAAAAAAGCTATCTATACATTTAACATAAATGTATCTTGTTTTATGTAAATTATATGTTGATAAAACTGATTCTGGGAGAGAGCTCGTTTTAGCCTTAATTTGAGTATAGCCTCTCTCATTCAAATAAAGAGACTTTTAACCATTCACTGAAACAAAACAAGGCAGAACTGGCTGGCAATTAGATTTGCCTCTTTTAAAAGCCAACTCTCTGGTCCGTGGGTGGAGACAGCACAGGTGGGGGGGGAGCCTGAGAAAGCTTTAAGGTAGGGCTCTGGGTGTGGAGAGGAGGCCTTGGAGGGGCCCCTGCTCTCAGCTGGGCATGGTGCTGCCAGAGACTGTTTCCAAGTCAAAGCAGGGTACCAGGGAAGGACCCCTGTTTTCAGAGGCACACATCCATGAAGGGGCATACTCCTGGGGCTCCTGCCTCATGTGTGTTTGTGTGTTGTGTGAAAAGACAGTTCCCAAGCACTCAGGTCTCAGGTGTCCTTAACCTAATTCTCTCCTTCGAACTCACATTCAGGTTCGCGGTCTCTGACTCCCCAGGCCCGTGCACACCTCCCGCTGGGCTCCACGAGAGCTTCTGCAGCACGGAGGACTCTATTTCAATGCCGAGACTCCTTCGCTCACGCATCAGCCACGTGGAGACTGTCAAGGAGACAAAGCCACAGTAGCAGTGGGGCCTGCCTCATGGTTGTGGAGACCAGTGGAGAGGAGGAGTGGGAAGGCTCTCTGTGCTCTGCTCCAGCACACCCTCAGCACTCCGCTGTGATTCATGAACTGAATTCGCTCACACTTCCATTCACACTCCAAAATTAGCCGAGGGCGTGTCGGGCAAGGTAATTCATCCCTTCACCTAGTCATTCACTTGCTCAGCGCATCTCTTCCGGAGCTGTCCTGGGTACCCACCCTTTCTCCAGCCTACCACCGCCCATCTGGACAGCTCAAAAGACCAAAGTTGCCAGGTTCTTGTGGCAGAAGGCGTCCAGTCCTCCACCTAAAACCTGTGCAGACTGGCAGGGGTTGGGGTACAGAGTTCAGGCTAGATCTTTCTATCAGCCATTCTTACGGTTCCGCACCTGGTCCCCAGGAGTCAGGCCTGTTCCCATCCCTCCCGGGAAGCTTCCGTAATTGGCTTAATTAATCAGCTCAATTAGTTAGCATCTTCTGGGCAAGTGCCTCAGCTCCTTTCCTGCCTGGCCTCTGCCATTGGGCTTTGCCCAAATCTTCTACTGTATGTCAGGTTCAGTGATAGTCACCAAGACAAGAGCAGAGCAGAGAAAAAAGGGGGCCCTGCCTTGATACACTAGCTGCTGGGGGAAGGGAGCCAAGCTGACATCGAGAAGTCGTGGCCTCTGTTCTGGAGGAGCAGTTATCTGACACTGCCTGTCCCTTGTTCCTGACCCTGACACTTGCTGCCCTGCACCTTCCTCAGGTTCAATCCACCTTCTCAGGAGGCCATCACACTGAGTGGCCAGGCTCTGCTTGTCTCTTTTCTGCCACCCTTTCTGTGTATCTGGAGGCAAGGGACAAGGGACAGGCAGTTTGTCAGTTGTTCCCAGACTGTTACTGTCCGTTGTTGTTGCTGCGTGTCTATTTGCTTGTTTCATCTTTGGAGACAGGGTCTCAGGTAGCTCAGACCGGCTTCAAACTTAAGATTTAACTGAAGAATAATCTTTACCTTCCAAGCGCTGGGATCAATGGTGTGTGTCAGTACGTCTGGCTTATTTTTTAACAACATTTTATTTTTATAGCATTTATTTTACTGAGGCCCCCAGACAATCCTTTGCGTACAGTACCGTTTCTCTCTTCATCAAGTAGGGGTCTGGCTGGTGCAAATGAGCCACCACTTGAACATACACATACCTTAGGCTTGGAGGTGACAAGCTGGACTGTTGTGTATCCGTATCTCTGAGGAGAGGGGCTTTGGTTTCTTGCACATCTCTTATCAGTCTAAGCCTCTTCATTTCCCCTGCCCACTGGGCTGCTGGTCACCTCCTAGCGGCCCTTGGTATTTCTAGCCAAGCTCTTATGCCGGAGGCCTCCGTAGCCACTACACCTCTGCTGTCCGAGGATCTGATAGGTGGCAGAGCTTGACCTGGTTCTTCAGGAAC
This sequence comes from Mus pahari, assembly GCF_900095145.1. Lineage (NCBI taxonomy): Eukaryota > Metazoa > Chordata > Mammalia > Rodentia > Muridae > Mus > Mus pahari. Next base: position 38,784,836 of record NC_034599.1, on the reverse strand, counting down.
ACATGGGAGTCCATGGGAAGAACAAGGCCACCTTCCAGCTAGGACGGAAGGAGCAATGGTGGTGGCAGAGGACGCCTGCATGTCTAGTGCTTCCTTGGAGAAACCCTGAGGTGAGGAGAGAGGGGAGGGGATGGAGCCTGGGGGGGGGGAGAGTGTGACCTTTGATTCCCGCTCTAAATTCATACTCCTCAGCAGGTTATACATTATGGTAGTAGGGTTTGGAAAATAAAGTATATCGCAGTGGGCTTGAATAGTCCATCCCCCCCAAGTTAAGTTCACACTCTGAACATAGGGGCATACATGTATATATACATAGGACACAGTGGCACACACCTTTCATCCCAGACTGTCCAGGGCTACATAGTGATAATCTGTCTTCAGACAAACAAACAAACAAACAGGAGCATATCTTGATTTGTAATGGGGGTCTTCGCGTGGCAGGGGAGATGGAGCAGTGGTAAAGGCACTTACCACCAACCCTGTCAACGAGAGTTCAAGTCCCAGGACAACACATGGTGGAAAGAGAGAACCCAGGCTCCTGTAGGTTGTCCTCTGACTTCCACATAAACACAAACACACACACACACACACACACACACACACACACACACACACACACACACACTCATTCTCTCTCTCTCTCTCTCTCTCTCTCTCTCTCTCACACACACACACACACACACACACATACACACATATTCCCATACTCCACACTTTTTTTTTTTATAGAACAAAAAAAGGCTGGATGTGAGATAGACTCAGTTAATGCCAGCAGTTGGGAGAGGAGACAATGTCAAGCAGATCTCTGTGAATTCAAGGTCAGCCAGGACTAGTCTCAAAACAAAACAAACAAACAAACAAACAAAACCAGAAAAAACTCTTTGTAGGCATGTTTAACACAGGGATCTTGCGATGAAGTCATCCCAGATTACCAGGGAAGAATCTCAATTCAATTACAAGTGCCTTTCGGAGGGCGCACAGAAGGCCGGGGAAGGCCTGGCAGAGCTGGGTTGGAGCTCTAGGCTGTACGGACCCAGGAGTGTCTGGAATTCCAGGAAGGAGGGTTTAGAGGGAGGACTCTCCAGTGGGCTTGGAGGAAGACGGCCAACCCTTCTGACACCTGGGTTTGGGATTTCTGGCTCAAGAGCTTTACAGAATGACATTTTGTTACTGCTAACTACTTTGTGGCCATTGCTTTGGCCAGAGGAAAAACACAATCACCTTCATTAAAACAGAGTACCATTCTAAAACAGAGCTCAAAAGTCACCTGTGCGATCCAGACTGAGACCAGGGGCTGCCTGGTCACTGCGGGTAGAGAGAGGCAGGGGGACCCCAGGCAGTGTGTGTCTTGCCTCCTGACAGGCTTTTAGCCTGTGCAAATGGTTGGCTGCTAGCATGGCTCTGCCCTGATGTCCTTGGCAGCCCCTTCCAGGGCAGGCTGGGGGCTTTGTTCCTTTCCATATAGCAGGGAGACCCTGAGAACATCTTCAAGGAAGTCGGGAGGCCTGCTTGGGACTGCCAACACATTTCTTACTGTAGTTGGGCCTGGCTTCCTGGGCCAGTGCCTGACTTGGTCTCTCTGGCACCAATTCTTGCTAGAGCAGTCCGAAATGAGTCATGGTTGGGTGAGGGGAAGCCCAGAGCCTTTCTGGGGTGGTGACATGTGGCTGGCTTCTGAGACTTTGCTGTGGGCTGAGCGTCTGTGCCCCACCACCGTTAACATTGACATCCTAACCAGAAGAGTGAGGTACTTGGCGACAAGACTTGGGGAGGTGATGGGGTCACAAAGGGGGAGCCTTGCTAAGACTCATGTCCTGAAGGACCCTAAAGAGCCCCGCTCTCACCTGCCAGATGAGGATTCCCTGGAGGGGGAGCCATCTGTGTCTGGAGAAGCACCAAGCCCCGCATCCTCTTCGTGAATGGCCTAGGGAGGGAAGAGGAGCCAAGGTCCCCAACTGGCGCATGCAGGAGTCAGGAGTCAGGACAGAGTCGAAGCTGTGTGAGGGCAGCTGATGGTTCTCAGGGTGCCATTGCCGCCGGTTGTGGCAGGCTTCTCAGCTCTTGTATCCTGTGACATTCACCTCTGCCAAGCCCCACCTGCCACAACCGCAGTCACGGACGTGCGGACACCAGCTCAGTCCCGCTTCCGTTTTACCACCGAGATCACCATCTATGCCAGTCTGTTGGCTTTAGTCTCTAGCTCTGCTTGCACCCAGGCCTTATTTTCTCTCTCTCTCTCTCTCTCTCTCTCTCTCTCTCTCTCTCTCTTTCTATTTTAGTCGATATTTTCTTTATTTACATTTCAAATGTTATCCCCTTTCCCGGTCTCCCTCCGAAAACCCCCTCCCCTTATCCCCTCCCCTTCCCCCTGCTCACCAACCCACCCACTCCTGCTTCCTGGTCCTGGAATTCCCGTACACTGGGGCATAGAGCCTTCACAGGACCAAAGGACTCTCCTCCCATTGATATCCAACCAGGCCGTCCTCTGCTGCAAATGCAGCTAGAGCCGTGAGTCCCACCACATGTGATCTTTGGTTGGTGGCTCCTATTTTCTTTATTCAGAAGAGGAGCCAAGAACCCCAAACTACTGAGTGTGACCCTACCTGTGGCTGCCTGAACAGGGATAGAAGGGAAAGTAGGCCTCAAGGAAGGAGCAGTCAGTCTTAACCCTGGCCGTCCATATGGGAGGGCGTGGTGTGGCTCTTGGAGACAGTCCCCAGGGGCATCTCCAGAGATGGCCCAGATGCGTCCCTCCCAGCCTAGATGCATTCTTCATCCTCAAATGGCTGACATATCACAGGTTTTTTGAGACCCGCTCAACTTGGCATAGGGCAGAGAGCATTGCTTGCTTGCTGGACATTTTTTTTTTCTTCCTTTTTCATGGGGGCTGGTTGGGTGAGTTATTTCTCATCCCCGTGTGTCCCCTGGGTGCCTGCCCAGTGCCTGTGGGATGTTTACCGCTCCCCGTGTTGGTTTCTGGGTGGCCAGGTGAGATCAGGGCCGCGGTGAAGAGCAAGGTGGGGGGAGGGGCGAGCAGGAAGACTCATTTCCTGACTGACTGACAAGGCTGATAGCATCTCTCCCATCCCTTCCCCCGGGAACCTGCTTACAGAGGAGTTCAGCTCCAGTCATCGTAGCCGTCAAACGCACCTCTCTGTCCTGTGCAGATAAACTCATCACTCTGGAAGGCAGGCAGGCAAGCAGGCAGGCAGGCAGGGAGGCCCAGTCGCGGGTGTGCCGAGGGGCACAGACCCACATCCTGTCCCCCACCTGGTGCCAGGAGGCTGGCATGTTGTAAGTGTAGTGGGGAGCTTCTCTGCCCTCTGCCGTCCCTCACTCAAGACTGGGGAGGGGTCTCCCAACCCTCAGAGGGGAGTGTAGGTGAATGGAGAAATACTCCATCACTCCAGGCAAAGAGACAGAGGCCTTTCTCAGAATCCAGGGCCAAGGGTCCACAACAGACCCTGAAATGCCTGTCTTATACCCCAGCTGCAAGATGTACCTGTAATAAAGACCAAACCCTTTTAGCCCTTTTGAAGTCATAGATGCCATTGAGATGTGACTCGCTCCCTGCTCAAAAAGCTCAGGTTGAGAAGTCCTAGACGAATGGCCTCCGGTCTGGATGCACGTGGGTGCAGTGTATATGCCAACTGAAGGCATGCAGCAATATTGTCTCACAGCCTGGGTAGGCATCTCAGGCTGATAGGGCACAGCGCTGATTTGCTGAGGGATCCACATGGCTCACATCCAGTAGCCCTGGCTTTGTGTACACAGGCATGTGCCATCGTAAGTCACTTTTGAGACACACCCAAACTCACTCCTAGTGGCTCCACTGCTACTTTATGGGGCTGGGGGCAACTGTTGCCCTTCTGGAATTGTGGACACACAAGTGTGCAAAATGAGGAGCCCTCTTGTGGAAGCGAAACCCAAGCTGGTATGTGGATTGTTACCCTCCTGGGCATGTCTCAGCCTGGGCTTCTCCTGCCTTGCCCTAAATTCTAGATGACATTATCTGAGGTGACTGGACATGTTGGAAAACCCCGTGTCCTCTGCAGCTGGAACCTGTCCCTGTCCTGTGTGTCACTTCTAAATACTTTGTGAAGGGACAGCCCTGGAAATAGCTGCTGGATACTTGCCTGGGCCATTGTCCTGGTCTATCTGGCTAGTAGCCTGAAGGCAGGTAGGCAGAGGGATCAGGGGGGACTCCTCCCACCCCCTGGCAGGCATCACGTGGGCAAGTTTGACCTAGATCTATGACCTCACCTGTGCTTCTTACTATGCACAGTCCTGCTGTCGGGTCACCAGGGCATGGCTGAGGTCACACCATCACCCTTTAGGCTATCACACACACACACACACACACACACACACACACACACACACACACACACACACCCTGAGTCAGTAATGCTGATGGAACAACAAAATGAGGATGTGTGTGAAGCGAAGATCTGAAGGTAGAGATAGGCTCTCCCCCTCACCCCGCCCGGCCCCGCCCCCGCCCCTCTGTGTGTGTGTGTGTGTGTGTGTGTGTGTCTGTATGTATGTATGTGCACATCTAAGTCCACACTTGTGTCTTCATGTGTGTGTAAGTGCACATATAAATCTACACTTGCATCTTCATGTGTGTGTGTGCATGTATGTATGTGTGTAAGTGCATATATAAATCCAGACTTGTGCCTTCACTTTAGGTGCAAGATGCCTTTGAACACTGGAGGAAACAGTTCCTTCCTATTGGACCCTGCAGCCACATGCAGTGCTACAGCTACCTCAGTGAGAGGGGGGCTAGAGGACACGTGAAGGCTTCTGGGAGGAGATGGCACTTTCTGTGTCACAGGAGTGGCCAAGGAGTGTTGCTCCAACCTGGCCACTACGAGGTCATCTTTGTTTAACCGCAAGCCTGCCGGCTTCATTTTCAGGCTGGCACAATCAGGTGCCTCCTCATTCTTGGCCTTGCGGGTACACGTGAGCAGCTGTGACAGAAGCCCTGGGGTGGGCCTCTGGGTGTGATAGGGAGGTTCCTTCCCTTGGGAAGCTCAGGGGTGCATGTTGAAGTCATGCTTGCGGGTTTCTGCCTGATCCAGTTTCCTTGCCAGTTTTCATAGGCCTCAACCAAATGGGAGGGAACGATGCATAGAAACCCACCCTCCATGTAATGCATATATTCCCCAATGATGCAGGTTCTTGCCCCACTCACTACAGGGCACCTTTGACCAGCTTCTGGTTCTGGGGAGGATGACTATATATGGCTATGGGTGTGGTGGTGGGCAGAAGAAACAGTTTGCAAACACTTGGTGTGACGCTCATGAGCCACCACATACGAATGCAAATGTCTGTCCTCTATGTGGTAGCACGTAAACCCCCCTGTAGGCTTTGGGCAAGAAGTGGAGAAGACAGGAGATCTACCTTTGGAGTCCATCTAAATCCCCTATACCACAGCCAGGGGCGGTCTGTCCCTCAGGGTGCTGAAGGACCCCAGGCAGCAATATGCTGGGCTTGGCTGGAATCCTGGTGTGGGACAGGAAGTTAGCCAGCCTCATATCCAGGACAAACTGCAGCAGTGTAGCAGGAGTCTGAGGAGGCCCTCCCTACTTTGGCTTCTGGTGCTAAGTGTGTGTTTATTTTGGTCCTTCTATGTGACATGGAAACACATATACTTGATTCCCACTGCTCTGTCTGCCCTTGAGCAGTTGAACATGGTGCCAAGGTGGCTAAGGCCTGGCCCACCATTTCCAGTTTCTTGAAGAGAAGCGCCCTCCCCTCCCCGGCTTCTACAGCACAGGGTCAAGGCATGGAGGGGTGAATATTATCTTATGCCAGGCTCCCAGGAAACCTGGGTTTCCTGATAGCTCAGATCTGATCTTAAAAGCCAAAGCTCAATGAACAGCGACTAAAGCGCTTGGAATTCCTTCATTCAGACACACTATCAAAGGTATGAATTGTTATGCCTGGCTCCAGCAGGATCAAGGGGGAAGAGAACCCTGTGCTCACAGGGGCGCCTTCTACTGACCCCATGGCACAGCTAGGCATTCTGGTCTCACTGTGCGGAGAAGGAAACTGAGGTACAGCAAGGACCCACGCTCTGCTAAGGACTGCTCGCTGTGGTTTGGGTCCGCGTCGGCCTCAGTTTCCGCCTCTATATCGCTGGGAAGTCCAATTGGAGGAGCTCAGTCTCCCTTCTTCCTGAGCTCAGCCCAGGAGCTGGAACATGGATGGACATCTTTCTACAGGACAGATGTGGGCAGTGCTGGAAGAAAGGGCAGGAGTGGCCTAAGAGGAGTTCAGGAGAGGGTGGGGCTGTTTCATGGCACTGCTGGGGGTCTTGTTCATTGGAGAGCCAAACTCTGGCTTGGAGCAGGTTCTTTCCCCCTTCAATTGCCAACACAACTCCCTCCTAAGGAGGCTGAGCTGACGTTCATTCCTCATAGCACCCTTTATCATGGAGTAGCGCAGAGGGCCCAGCTTCACTCTTTGTTAGAATCTCAGACCCAGGGACAGGGGCTGTCTTCCGAAAGCTGTCTGCTTGAGACCTCTGCTTTCCTTCTCCAGTCCCTGTGCCCAGGTTCAGCAGTGTTTCATCCCTTTTTCTGGCTGGGAGGGGGTAGAGGTGGTGGTGGGGGTTATACTTGTCACCGGTGGAATGAGTGTGCAGAAGTCAGCAGATGCCGTGAGAACGTCAGTTGGGTGCGGGGGGGGGGGCTGAAGGGGTGTGTTTCCTGAGGGCTTGGGAGGTTCCTAGGTGAACCCCCCCCCCTTAAGCTGTGAAGAATGCGAAGTGAGAACAGCTGTATGTGCCTGAGGGATGGTAAGGGTGGAGGCTGGGGAGGGGGAGCGTCAGGGGAGGGGGAGGGGGGAAAACAGAGGCTCCTGAAAGGGAAGACACCCCCAGCCCTGTTCTGAGGGTAGACAGATGGTCTGAGCAGCAGAGTCTGGGTTAAGCCAGAGTGAGGATCTCCGCAGAGCTGTCCTGCTTGCTGCCTGAGTGGTGGCACCTCCAGGTCAGTGGGCTTGGCTAACCCTGTACAAGGAAGGACAAGCCCAGCCAGCCAGGGGTGCAAATGACAGCCCTATGATCCTTTTCTAACCACCTTTGAGTACCCATCCCCATACCCCCCTCGGCCAATGCCCGTCTTGTCCACCAAGGCAGCTCAATGGCCATTCTGCCTTTTCCAGGAGCGCCAAGTCCTGACCAGGCGTTTCCTTCCAGGCTGCTCATTGGGAAGTTCATCTTTGTATCTACCCTGCAGCACCCAGATGGTTAGGATGCAGGAGCGAGAGGGGATGGGGGAGAAATGTCCCAGCAGTGGCCCACCCCTCCCATCTGCAGGGGCCTCGGAGCATATTGCTTGTGGCAGCGTGTCAGGAGGCTCGATGTGGCACAGCCAGGCAGGCCTGACAGCGGAAATTGGAAGCTGGCTGCTGTTTGACAGGTATATTATTCCTGCTGCCCTCGATTTATTTACCAAACAGCGCACGGAGCCCCGAAACGCTTTCAGCGGAAGGAGAGGGTGGAAGCCAAGGGGCCTCTGTAACGGTCAGGCAGCCTTGGTGTGCTGAGGAGGAGGCTGGGGATTCCTAAGGAGGCTCACCCGGTCTTTGGATGACCCAGAGACTTTTCGGTGAGCATCCTTGAGGTCCTGGCAGAGGTTTCCTGAGTATCCTGGGTCCAGATGTGGGAAGAGAGGAGGTTTGGGGAGAGCAGGGTAGAATGAGTTGGATGGGTTCAGGGGCTCACTGGCACAGATGTTCAGATGAGTGAGAACTGAATTCTGTCCAGTGCAGGCTCCCTCTGCTTGGAGGAACACATGGTCTAGCTGGCACCGGCAGTTCCCAGCCATGGTGAAAGGCAGAATATTTAGAATCAGATAGTCCAGGATGGAAGTATAGGTTGGTTACATGCAGAATTTGACCTACAGAAGGACCAGCCCTTTGGAACACTACCCTCCCCACAGCAAGTGCTTACAGCCACAGGGCCTCCTTCCCAGACTGTTGTGAGAAGAAAATAAATAACAGGTTTTTGTTGTTGTTGCTGTTGTTTGAGCCAGGGTCTCATATAGCCCAGACTGGCCTGGAACTTGCTATGTCACTCCTTGATCCTCCTGTCTGCATCTCCCAAGTGCTGACTGGGATTATAGATGCGCACCACGGTGCCTGGTTTTATGGGGTATTGGAGATTCAACCCAGGGCTTTGTGAAGGATAGGCAAACTCTCTTCTGAGCTACCTCTGACGAAATAGCTCTTCAAAGGCTGTGTGAATGAATCTTAAGAAAACACAGCGAGCTCACATGGGAGCTTGATGTGTTTGGTGGAATGAGTCACGGGCTGGGAGCTTGGAATGTCTGCAGAGGTTTAGAGGGGTTGTCAGTGTGGGTGTGTAACTGGAGAAGTTCAGGTATAGATTTGCCCTGAGTGAGAGACATGAGTGCTCATCAGCCGGGCCTTAGCTGCCTCAGGAGCCTGGGAGTACGTGTAGGTGTCTGAGTGTGACCGCAGGCTGGTCATGTAGAGAGAGGGCATGGCAGGGGGAGTATGGTGCCTGCATTTGAAGTGGGCACTGTGACAGAGAATCAAGAATGCGTGGGAATATGTTTGCTTCAGTAGGGTTGTGGGGTGGTGTGCCAGAGCATCTATGGGGCAGGCATGGGTTAGTGTGTTCCTTCATGCAGACACAGGCATCTAGTCCAGGAAAGCAGGTTTGGCATGTCTACAGGATTGTCTTATATCCATGCTCCTGCTGCAAGAGTCACTGGGTTCCAGCGGCATAGAGAGCAGAGGAGCAAGTCAGCCAGCCTACCTCAGTGGGGAGCCACACAGTGGAGCACACTGTAGACACTTCTTCCTGGCTTCATCCTGGAGATCCCAGAGGCTCTCTGTCCATCTCTGTCTTCCCAGCTTCTAGGGGATCCCTTGGTATTTAATACTGACCATCTAGTCCCCTCCGTCCCCAGGATACTGACTGTGAAAGTCCAGCCACCTTCAGCCTTCATGGCTGCAGAACTGACAGCTGGCTCAGAGGTAGAGAGATGTAGGCACTGGGGGCCTGAAGCAATGGGGTCCTGTAGGCTCTGACTCCTGAGGGCTTCGGGTGTCTATCAGCCAGCAGGCTGGGGATGGGGTGATGAGATGCCAAGGTGCCTTTGAGATAACAATTGGTGTGTGAGTGTGTGCATGTGTGTGTGTGTGTGTGTGTGTGTGTGTGTGTGTGTAGGAGGAGAATAGGGCACTTTATGAATAGCATCTGTAAATCAGGCAGTCTCAGTGACCCTAGATAAGCCTCCATGGGGGGCAGCTTCTTCTCTCTGGGGTCATCAGACTGCAGTGGGGACGCTCCACAGAAGGTTCATATATGCCTTCTATGCGCCACTTCTGCACAAAGGTGAGAAGCTAAAGTCTGGAATTCCAGCAAGGACTTGAGGCTCTGTGCCTTAGGTGTTGTAATAGATTTTGGCTCTAACACTGGTACCAGTCCCTGGTCCACATCTGACTTGAGGCTCGAAACATCTCAAGGTGACTCTTGTATGCTGGGTGCTTTGGAAGAAGGTCCCGCAGTGGCCAGCAAACCATGCAGCCTGCCAGCCAGCAGTGGGAGAGCAGCACGGAAGGCCAGCGCCCTGTTGTGTCCATGTATGTGTCTATGCTAGAACTTGGGCCTCTAGGGAAGGTGGAGCAGCAGAAAGGCTGGGCAGTGTCATCTCCCTAACACAGGGCAAGATATGCCCATCACCAACATCCTCTGTGACCCTGTTCCTCCTGAGACCCCCCAGATCCAAGGGTTTCTCCATCCTTATCATCTGCCTTGCTTCATGGGAAGTTTCTGCTCCAACTCTGGCATGGCTGGCACTGGATTTGCATCTCTCCCGCCTGTTTCTGAACTTGTCTGTCTCCCTCTCCCCTTCTCCTCATTTCAGCAGTCACCTGCATCTCTCTACCCACCCCATCTCCTCTCCTGCATCCCTCTCTGCCCACCCCATCTCCTCTCCCTCTCCCTATACCCTGCCTTTTCCCCCTCTCTTCTAAATTCTCTCCTCTTGGAGCCTGACGTGCCTTCACACTAAATTCTGTTCCCCATCCTCTCTTTAGAGCGTAGCTGTGCTCAGAAGAGTGGTAAATAAGGAGGAAGAAGCAGGGCCTGGAGCTTAGAGCTTTGAGAGCTGTCTGCAGTCTCCTGATGGGACTGTCAGAACTTTAGAGACTTAGGGTCTTCGACTACACATCACTTTGTGTATGTGCACATATACACATACATGTGCTCTACATGTGTTCTTCTGGGGTCAGGAATGGCATCCTCCCTTCCTGAGGAGATGAGAAAGCCATTGCAAGAAAGCAAGAGAAGACTCCAAAGCTGGCTCTTCACGGGTGTTAGACGTTTATCAGGGAGCGGGCAGGTCAGGGAGGATGTGGAGTTGAAGGGCTTGGTGTGTTGTCGGTGGCTCATTTTGTCCTCAGCTCTTGCACTCAGAGGCCTTGAGTCTGGCTCTTGTTGCAGGCCTGCAGCCCCTTGCACAAGGGGAACCCAGAAACAAGGCCATCCTAGTGGGGCCACCAAGCTTTTCAAATGGCCAACAGAGAAGTTAGAACAAGAAGAAAGGAGGGAAGAGGAAGACAGAAGGAAGGGGAAAAGAAAACGGGGGAAGGGGAAAAGAAAACGGGAGAAGAGGAAGAGGAGGAGGAGGGGGGAGAACCAAGGGAAGGAGGAGGAGGGGGGAGGAGAAGGGGAAGAAGGAGGCCCAGAGAGGTACAAACAAACCTCACACATAAGTTCAGACCAAACAGGTTGCCGCTTGTGGACACCATGCCCAGTTGTCTCTCCATTTCTATCCACCCTCTCCACTTCAGGTAGTCAGCTCTCAGCCATCCCTTGGTCACCCTGTCATAGCCTTCTTTCAGTGGTCTGCCTCTTGGCCCCAAGGCAGGGGACACTTGACCCTGGCCAGACCAATGACCTCACCATAAGGATTGGTCTAGAGATAAGGAAGCCAGATTTAGGGATATTTGTTGAGGATTTGGGGAAGGGACTTTCTTTCTCTTGGTCAAGCTAAGGTGGCATATGTTTATTAAAGCTGCTTTGTCACCTTGGATAAGACGTTCTGAGAATAAAGCCAACACAACACAAAGGCTGAAAGCAAGGACCTGGATACAGCTGTGCCTGAATCACCTGGATACAGCCGTGCCCAAAGCATTGAAGCTGTAGTCTATGCCAGCCCATGGCTTTCTTGCTCAAGTCAGTGTGACTTGGGTTTCTGTCTCTTGGAAACAAGGAGTTAACTAGCACAGATATTGATGTCTTGACCCCTCTGAGCTAGAGTTCCCTCATGTGCAAAACGATCTGTTATGAATTCAAAAAGCACTGGTGCTGAAGAATGCCTAGTAGGTCCATGACCAGGAGCACCAATTATTTTTGTACAAAGCCTTCTGCCTCTGCTCTCTCACTTGATCTTTTAAGAAGTCTGCGAAGCTTCTGGGCTGATTAGATGGCCCACTTTCAGGGGGAGGATCTCATCATCAGGGGTGACAGGGGACAAGTGGCATCAGCCACCCTTCTCCTTTCTGCCCACAGGATGCTAATCTAATCTGCAAGGCATAAAATATCCAGACTCTGCCCTCTAGGATCCCACCAGGTTCTTCCCATGTGCAAGGCCCAGGGGGAGATGGAAAGATTAGAGGAAAAGCTGGAGTCTGAATCAAGTGTCCCTCTCTCTGATGGCCTTAGGTTTGAACATCCTTTAACCAGAAGTGAGTGTCTTGTATGGCAGCCTCTTCTCAGGCTCCCATAACCTCTTCCTTTCTTCAGACCTCATACTGATTGTGACTGGTTTCATCTCTGCTCAGCTAAAACATGCACAGGCGATTCCTTTCTTAGCCACTTCTTCACAAACCTGTTTGTGTAACACTGTCATCCCCAGAGGCTGACAGCCTTTGTGTACCCAATGGCATCCAACTATTTGGATACAGGCCCATGGACTCGGCATGCTGGGATTTTGTCCTGCTTGGTATTCCCTAATGGTCCTGGGACATCTTTCAGTCCCAGGTTCCTCCTGTGGATCAGAGTGAGCCACACTCTGTCTCCACAGCTTTCCTGACCCCTTACCTTACCCCATCAAAGCTGCCTTCCCCCATGCCTGTCTCCTTCCGCCCTATCTGTTGGGTGTTGGTGTCTGTCGGGTGTTTGTCTGATGTTCCCTGGGGCAGAGGGACTATAAATAAGTCTGTCTGGCTCTCCCAGGCCCATGGCTGCTGCCCCTAGCAGGCATGTGATAGATGCTTAGTGGCTGTTGGTTAAATTCAGTGATAGAACTTAAGAGTGACTCTCTGTGATTCATCCTCCTATGAGACTTTGCAGTAACAGTGGCTTTGGTCCAGAGTGTCCTCTTCTCTCGTAGCTGCTGGGTGTGTCCCCCTGCCTGCCCAGCCCCTCATCACCAAGGCTCAGCTCAAGGCAGGGTGTCCCCTCTTCTGGAAGTCACTCTTCACTGGTAGTCCCAGAAGGCCCTCCAGCAACCCCTTCCTGACTCTCCCCCTGGTGACAAGGGGCTGTGTTTTGAATTTGAAATGTTCCCCCATGAGCTTGTATCTTGAAGGATTGGTCCTTGGCTGGCAGTACTTTTTGTGGGCCTCTTTGGAAGTGGGACCTAGCTGCAGGCAGAAGGTCCCTTGGGGCTGGCCTTTGGAAGTTTCAGCCTGGCGCCCGGTTTTTGTCTGCCTCTTCTGCTCCCTGGCATGAATCGATATAAGCAGCCTCTGCCACATGCTCCTGCTGCAGTGACATGAGCTACTCTGCCACCTCTGCCTGCGGCAATAGGATACAACTCTCAGAAACCATGAACCAAAATAAACCTTTCCTCTTCTATCAGGCGATATATATATATATATATATATATATATATATATATATATATATATATATATTAATGAACACTTGAGGAGTCCTTGGCTGGGCGCTCTCACACCTGATCTCCCAGCACTATGTCTGGCACACTCTGGTCACAACACACAGAGGGCAGTGGCCTTTCTAGTACAAGCATCTTGGGGTGCATGGCCTGGGGCAGCTCTTGCCTTCACACTTGGCTCACCAGTAATGGTCTGTTAAGGCAGTGTGGATGTGGAAAGTGAGTGATAGTGAAAGGAAGAGAACACTGCAGTCGCCTAGAGCTGCAAGGTCTCAGGGGACAGGGGACAGGGGACAGGGGACAGGGGAGTCCCTCCTCACGGGTGAGGTGAGAACCTGCCTGGGCTTCAGCTCTCTTAGCTGAGGAGGCTGTGTTTCCATTGTGTTACTTCAGTGAAACCGAGCTGCTTTCAGAGCTCACCCTCTTCAGGGAAGCCAACTTCAGACTCCAGGTTGCCCTAAAAGCGAGGAGGAGGCAATCATAAATCAGCGGGGACACTCCACCAGGTCCGTTCTGACAATGACACTGTGCCCCCTGAGCCCTGTCACTTGGCTACTTGTGATTTGGTGAACCACTGCTGGGCCACACGTCACTAAGGGTCGTGTGGCCAGGCACGGGGGAGGCTGGCCTGGCTTGAAGCCCAAGGGTGTTGGAGAGAGAGATGCCAAAGAGAAAGAGAGAGAGATGAGCTTTGGGTTAGAGCCTTGGGTCACAGGCAACAGTGACTGATACACTTTCTCCATCCAGCTTGGTGCGGTGTTGGGATAGGAAGGGAAGACCCTCAAAGGCCCTTTGAGTACTGGGCTCAGGACACCTGCCAAGACTCTACTACTTAGCATCCTGCCACCAAAGGCCATATCTTGAAGGGGCTTCCGAACAGGCAAGTCAGGCAGGGTCTTCTTCATCAACCCCCAGGACCCTCATGTCATGCACACATGCCCTGAAACCAGCCTGGTACAGGTAACATGTCGACCGTTTATCCATGTTAAACCATGCAACTCCTAGGCCAATAGAAGCATGCTTACAAGAAGTTAGATGCTTTGGATCCTGCATCCCATGCTCAGCTCCAGATTAGTTCTATGAAAGGAAGAGGAGACTGGGTCCAGAACCAGGAAGCAGAGGCTAAGATGAGCCCCATGCCCCTGGCATCTCCCAGGAACCCTGAAAAGTTCGTTTTCCCCCTCTTCTACCTTCTCTGTCTCCCTTCTGTTGCCTAAGGAAGAGGCTCTGGATCCTGGTGAGTAATGCAGTATTGACAAGTTGCTTCTCTCTTCTTGGTAACCAGCTCAGTGAACAACAGATCAATTCGCAATCAAAGCTGCTTCCTGGGCCCAACACCACCCTGGGTGCTAACTCAAGCGCTCAAGTCTAGATATCCGGGCTGGCCTTCCTGCCTGCCTCCTGGGGGTAAAGGCGGGAGGAGTTGGGACTGCAAGTTAGCCCAGATCTGCTGGGTCAGAGCCTGAGGTGAGTGCCAGGTAGGACAGGAAGAGAAACTGAGGCAGAAGAAGGAGAAGGAGAGGAGGAGGAGGAGGAGGAAAAGGGAGAAGAAGAAGAAGAAGAAGAAGAAGAAGAAGAAGAAGAAGAAGAAGAAGAAGAAGAAGAAGAAGAAGAAGAGGAGGAGGAGGAGGAGGAGGAGGAGGAGGAAAAAGAAGAAGAAGAGACCTGAGCTGAGGAGAGACAGGCAATTCCCCCCTCCCAGTTGACACAGCGGGTGGGCTTGCTTCCTGGGGGAGTGTTCTGGAATGGGTCCTGCAGGTAGGGAAGGAAGAAGTATGGCAGAGGGAAAGGGAAGTTCCAGGCAGGAAGAAGGCTTGGAGTGAAGCTCTGCAAGGCAGAACAGAACAGCTGTCGTCTTCTTCTAGAGAGGAAGTGAGTCTGTGGAAATATGCCCTGTCGGGCAGAGGGGAGTTGGTGTTCAAGCCCAAGGAGAGGCCGAAGAGCTTTAGCTGATATGTGCTGATTCTATCATGTTCAGTCACATGCTCATCTACACCTCAGTTTCCCCATCTGTAAAATGGGGGTAGCAATACTAATTCTCTCTGGGGGATTTGTGGGGCTGGATAAGGGGAGAGGAGAGCAAGCATGTGGGTGAAACGGAAGCTGTGGAGCAGATACAAGAAACTGAGTCTGGAGTCCCACAGAGGACATCTAGAGCCCCCGCATGGTGCTGCATGCCCACGCTACTTGCAGACACGTTTTGGTGTCGTCATCTGGGAGAGGAGAATAACAAACCTCCACACCCCAAGACAAATACACATTGTCAGTGAGACAATGTATTCCTCGTACCAAGTGGTTCAATTCATGTCACTGCTATTCTAGGGAGCTGGGTGATTGGTGGGACAGTGACACGTTAATGTGGCCATAGCTCTGGTCATCCGCCTGGCCTTGCCTGACCTTGGGGAGCCTCAGTTTCTGGGTGTTGAAAATTAAGTTGTTAATGTGAGCCGCATACGGTTGCTGTGTGGTGCCCTAGCTTATTGGTGTTGTTTACAATAATGAGGAAGGGGACCAGATTGAATGTCCAGCTCTGACTCGAGAGGAGAAAAGATGGAGGGATGGAAAGGGTGAAGAGAACTTGAAGTTAGCACGTCAGACAACCCAGGGTCCGCTAGGGCTGACTGGGACCCTGTTGCTGCTCCCGCCTTGGAAAGCAGCTGAGCCCTTGGGCCTCACAGGAGGCCAGTCTCCAGTCTCCCATCTGTCACTGATGGATGCTCAGGCGGGGTGTCTGTGAGGGCTGCAGGCGGGATCGATACTCTAATCAACACCACATGAGTCGCCAGCCTTTCTTCCCTACCCCAAACTGGGAGGTGGGTGGGTGGGTGGGGGAGGGTGTGAGGAGTTGCCAAGATGAGAGAGATTATTAACTCCACTGGTGAGAACCCCACTGCATGCATAGATGAATGGCTGAGAGGAGGAGGAAGAGTAGGAGATGCCAAAGAGCATCCTCTCAGGGGAGAGCCAGAGTTTGCCTAGCTGCCTCTTGGGCAGAGGGACCTCCCTCTGCATCATCTAGAAGGCCGGCTAGACAAGGGCCCAGGGGATATCACCACCTCTTGCTTTCTGGTCCTTTTGCCTACAGTAAATTCCTAATGCACACCCCATCCCTTTGCTGTGTCATATCAGCCAATGTCTTCACCCTGTTACCTTCTGCCTAGGACTCTGGATCTCTGTCCCTCCACTCTAGGCCTTGTGCCTACCCATCTGGGAGCTGACTGTAGGTCTCCATGTTAGGTAGATCTAGATCTTGCTTTGTCCACCGAAGTGGAGACTCTTGTTTATTTCTGGCCTGCTTACTAGGGCCCAATACCTTGTCCTGGGTGACTACCTGAGCTGTGCCTGGGCAGAAGCAGAAGGGCTTGTCGTTCCTACACTGGCTGCCTCATTGGACAGCTGTCTTTGCTAACCTGGAGCCTGGGTACACAGCACCAGCTTCAGAAAGGTGGTCTGTGCCTCTCCTGTTCTCTGGTGCTGAACCATGCGAGGCCAGGTCCCTGAGCCCAGCAGTCCTACCTGGGAAAGGGCTGGCCCTGGTGATACTCTGCTAAGGCTTAGCCGTTTGGCTGTGGATAAGTCACTTCTCTCTCTTTGCCCTGCTGCACAAACAGAGTGCACTCTACCTTGCTGGCCCCAGGGAATTCCAAGGGACAAAAAAACCCAGTGGTCCGTGAAGGGTCAGGCAGGCATTGGCAGGCTTGGGTGTGAGCAGATGCCAACTCCAGAGTTGGATGCCAGTCCCCCCCAGCTTGTCGGGCTCTCAGTGAGGAGATGACACCAGAATTATGACACAGCATGCTTGAAGCCAACAGGAGAGACCTAAGACCCTGTCTCAAAACAAAACTTAGAAGAGGCAGGAGTAAAAGACGAGATGAATGTGGGGAGAGACCACCAGAAGTTACCAGAGAGGGGATGCTCTTTGAGTCAGTCCCTAGAACTACACTTCACTCTCTGTCTTCTCTCATTCAAAATTTGCACACCAAGACTATGTTCCATAGGTATGTGTGATGTGCAGAGCCAGGGATGTACGGCCACATGCTTGACCACACGTGTCAGAGCGTCTGGGGCCCCCCTTGACCTCATGGCTCCTCACATAGCTGTGAAGGTGTACCTGGTCCACGCGCTTTATGCCTGCCCTCAAACTAGAATGTCATATCCAGGAGAGACATAAGGGAACCAAGAGGTAAGACTGCCTAAGCCCAGACAGGGAGAGTGACCAGCTTGATGTTACACAGCAAGCAGAGCCATGACCTCAGCTCCAGGGCCAGCGTTGTTTATGCAAGATGGATAATTTACAAACTTGGTTTCTGAGGGCCCCAAGGCTGGCCTAGATGCCAGAGGAGGCACGTGACTGGAAAGTAAAGAGCACTCGGAAGAGGCCAGGGCTCGCTTCTTCCTTTCTACGTCAGACAGAATTGCACCCTTACTCTTTGATCCAAATTTAATTTCTGGGCAAAATACACAAAACAGAATCCTATGGCAAAAACAATGTTAAAGCCCCCACCCTGTGAGTTACTGCACAACTCAGCTGCCACCAAACTTCATCTCCTGGTTCCCTGACCACGTCTGTCAGCCCTTCCTCTTGTCAACCGTTCCCTGCGTGGTGTCCCCATCTGCCCCCGAGTTATCTGTGATCTTCTTCAGACTGCGTCCCTCGAGACCCCTCTGTACCCCTCTCTTCAGTCAATCAGCCCTGGAACTGTCCAGCCCCGACAGCTGCTCTCTGCTGAGAGATGAGAGCCTTTCCGGACATCCCTTTGTAGTTGAACAGACACCATCTCACAATTGAACTTGAAAACCAGAGGCCAGCAAGAGACACCCCCGGACAATGAGGCCATTTAGGGCTGCTTCTCCCACACTGTGAGCTCTGAAGCTTGCTCAGCTACCTGCAGAGTGCTGACAAGATGGCAGAGTCAGCGGGCATGGTTGTGGACTGCCCACAGACTAGAATCTATGTCTGGCTGCTAAGCCAGACTCTGACTTGACCTTGGCCAAGTTCTATGGCTTCCTCCCCTGCTTGGCAGCATAGCTGATGACTACAACATACAACTCACTGATGTGGCCATGAGAATTAGCAATGAGATGGCTGGGCAGGTAGCTCGTCGATGGAACTCTTGCCTAGCATGTGCAAGGACCCAAGCTTGATCCCGGCACTGTGAAATTAACAAGATAACTCATGTGCTGTGTGTAGAATGCTGCCGGGGCCAGATATTGACTTTATACTCAGCCCTTAGCTGTGATGCATGGACTGGGAAGCTGGCAGATACAAAGGCCCCATGAGCCAGTCATACTGCTGAAGCCTCGATGCACTCCGGACTCTTGTGTAGTCACCACGAACATCCTGGGAGATGTCCATCCTCTTCAGAAAGAGGAAGGATACTCAAAGTAGGTCCTTAACTCCTCTCAAGCCATGCCCCCACCTTGTGGAGAGGTTGATTGTCTCATCCTTTCTTCTTGAGGTGTGTGTAAGTTGGGCTGGGCTGACAATTCTCATTCTTTTGAATGTCTCACCAGGGATCCCTGCAGAGAACATCTGCTGCTTCCCCAGGGCTGCCCCTTCCCCGGGCAGACAGCACCATCTCAGGGCCCCTCTTTAGTGTCCTCTCTGTGTCCTTTTCTGGCTCTGCCTGCCAAGCTCACTATCCTGAGTCACCATCTGCTCTGTCCAGCATCACTCTGGTGGGAGTGGCTGACCTAGTTGAGGGAGTTAGTGAGGGCTCTGTGTGTGCATGTGTGTGTGTGTGTGTGTGTGTGTGTGTGTGTATGTCTGTCTGTCTGTCTGTCTGTCCCATGCATGCTCATGCTCACAGGCATGCAGGTGGAGACAGGAATGTATGCATATGCATTCCTGTGCATGTTTATGCAAATTGTATGTGAACTCGAGTGCCTACAGAAATATTCATGCACATATGTGTTTAGCCTCATGCTCATATGAGTTTGGGTGCAGACAAGATTCTGTGCATGTGTGTCTACATGCACATGTGTGTATATCTGGGGTTGTACAGGACAGGGAACACAGTGGGGTATGAAGAGCTAGGGGAACTCCGTAGGGCTCAGCAGATGACTAACATAGGGCTGGTCCACTGTAGGTCAGGCAGACGTATTCAGAGATGCTCCCTGTAGAAATGGACATGTTTCCAGAGCAGACTCAGGAGAGTGGGCAGGCAGTATGCCTCTCTTCCTTAGCCTATCTGCAGAGGCTGTAATGGTCATGGGTGGAGACCTCAAAGCCCTCTGGCCAATTGATTCATTGATTCACATACTGATTCATTGTGTGGACTCTATCCTGGACATAGGCACCCTCTCTCCTTGTTCTTGGTACCCTCTATGAGAGCCATAGCAGGAACAGCTCGGGCCATGAGCTCACATTTGGGAAGTTGCACATCCTCTTTAAGTCTTACCTTCCTCTTCGGCAGCAGGAGGTTTACCTTCCACTGGTATACTAGTTTTATGTCAGCTTGATGCAGTCTAGAGTCATCCAAGAGGAGAGAACCTCAATTGAGAAAATGCCTCCATAGGATCCAGATGTAAGGCATATCCCTAATGATTGAAGGGGGAAGTCTCAGTTTATTTTGGGTGGTGCCATTCCCAGGGTGGTGGTCTTGGGTTGTATAAAAAAGCAGGTTGAGCAAGCCAGGAGGAGCAAGCCAGTAAGCAGCACCCCTCCATGGCCTCTGCATTAGAGTCTGCCTCTGTGTGAGTTCCTATTTTGGCTTCCTTCACTGATGAATAGCAATATGGGGGTGTAAGCCAAATAAACTCTTCCTTCCTCAGCTTGCTTTTTGGTCATTGGGTTTCCTAGCAGCCAAACCCCAACTAAGGCAGGTAGGAACGGGCTCCCTGAAAGGACACATTTGATAGCAAGGGTCTCCCAAGTGGGTGCTGTCCTTACATGTGTAGAGCAGGGATTTGGCCTCTGCTCCTGTCATGAGGCAATGACCAAGTCCATGAACTGACTTATGTGAAACCCCTCCCCTGGCAGTGTGTGTGTGTGTGTGTGTGTGTGTGTGTGTGTGTGTGACACAGTGGCAGGCTTCTAGTCATCAGATGGCCAGCTGTGCCAGCCACTGCTGCTTATCCTGGCAGATTGCTCTGACTGCCTGGGCCAAGAGCAGGGATATCGATTTTGTCTTTTAGGCAAGTCAGCCGCTGAGTAACTTCTTGTTGGAAGTGAGGCCAGCCTAGGTCTTGGGCAGAGTGGTCCCCAGGGTGGTCCCCAGGGTCACTGGTTGGGATTCTGGTGAGACTGGTTTCCTAGATGGGAAGGGTGTTGTGTGATGTTTGGCTCTGGGCCTTTAGAGTCTGCTGGGGTTCCCCATCTGCCATCTAGTGTGGAAATAGAGCCTCTGAGAAGCAGGAGTCCCACTTGGGTTTAGGTGGTGTAAGTCTGGGAGCGAAGAGGTGCTCAGGGAAGCTGAATTTGGTCTTGGAAAGCCAAGGCTTACTTTTATCTGGAAGCAGGAGATGGAGCCTGGGGTCACTCATCCACTGGAGAGATCGCGTACAAAGACAAGGACAAGGGCATATGGCCATTGGTTTCTTTACTCATGAATTGGGGTGAGCCCCAACACCCCCCTGAGGGTTTTCAAAGAGACGCCTGGGGTACAGATAGTTAGAGACAGCAGCTTTTCTCTAAATGATAAACGAGTCCTCTACCATTCACTGCAGGACTCTGGCCTAGTACCTGGACACCCACCTTGCTCTGGATGCCTGATTCCTCTCCCTTCCTTGGCTCATCCTGGTAAGGGTCCGGGAGCCACTCACTAGTCCGTGGCCTGCGGTTGATGGGCTGAGTCCCAGCATTTCATTGGTCTGGTGTCACAACGCTCCATTAGGATGGCCTGGTAAAGTGTGTGTGCAGGTTCCTGGCAGCATAAGGAACTGCATCATAAAACACGCAGGAAAATGAAGCATTCACCTTCCTCTTCCATCCAGTAATGGCTGCACTGTTCCATATCAAGGGCCATCGGAGTGTGGGGCTGGAATAAGCAAGAGCCCACCTATCATGGCTCATGGATAAACAACCCGGCCTGTGGCAAATAAAATGGGAAAGTTGAAATACAGTTGCCGTTTAGCTCAAGATGGATATGAATAGCTTCGGGGGTGGACTCCAAGGGAGCCAAGGGAGGATGAAGAGCAGGGGAAGGGAGCACTGAGAATACCATTAACATTCAATTTCCTCCGAAAAAAACCTAAGGAATGTCTGGGGCACTGCTCTTCGGTCTTGAGGAAGGAAAGCAGAAAGGAGGGGCATGAGGTTCTTGCCAGAAGATGCTGATGCTGTCTCTTCTTCTTCTTCTTCTTCTTCTTCTTCTTCTTCTTCTTCTTCTTCTTCTTCTTCTTCTTCTTCTTCTTCTTCTTCTTCTTCTTCTTCTTCTTC
>NC_034599.1:38747713-38762889 GCF_900095145.1 Mus pahari | reverse complement strand
CAAGTTCTGTGACTCTAGAGAACCCTGACTAATACACACTCCTACCTCTGGCATTCCCCTACACTAGGGCATCAAACCCCCTCAGGCCCAAGGGCCTCTTCTCCCACTTACGTTCAGCAAGGCCATCCTCTGCACATATGGGGCCAGAGCCATGGGTCCCTCCATGTGTAGCCTTTGGTTGGTGATCCAGTCCCTGGGAGTTTCGGGGGTTCTGGCCAGCTGACACTGTTGCTCCCCCCATGGGGCTGCAAACCCCCTCAGTTCCTTCAGTCTCTTCTCCAACTCCTCCATCGGGGACCCGGCACTCAGTCCAATGGTTGGCTATGAGCATCTGCCTCTGTATTTGTCAGGCTCTGGCAGAGCATCTCAGGAGACAGCCATATCAGGCTCCTGTCACCAAGCATTTCCCGGCATCCGCAATAGCGTCCAGGTTTATGCCATAACTTCTTAATGGAAACATCTTCTTTTAATGTTGTGGGTTGAGGTCCCAACCTGGTGGTTCTCTGGCTGTGACCTGACCATCCTAGGGCAACTTGAATCTCTCTTGCACCTGGCATTGTCTGGACTCACGTCCCTGGCTCAAGCCACTACTTCTCCTTATCCATGACATTATGCCAATTGGTCCCTGGCTACCCCATCATGTTCCCCTGGCCACCATCTCCCTCTTACTCCTGCTACAGGAGAGGGGGCTGTGTCGAATCTGTGTTGGATGCCTCTCCAGGGCTAGCACTGATGTATTTATTCCCCTCCTGTCTCCCCAGCACAGACCTATCCTCAGTTCAGGAGGTGACCCCCAAATACCTGGTATGGTAGCCACCACTCACTTGGATTATAAGGGCTGAGTTCCATATTGGGAATGAGAATAACTCTTTGATTAATTGATATGCCAGAATAACCCAGGCATGAGGCCACTGGTGGGTTTATCATGGTGACTGAGCCAAGTCAAGACCACTTCCAAGATTCATGACTCCTTAGGTTGATTAGATGGTAAAAGTGAAATTTCTCAAAAACTTCTGCTTGGCTCTCAAAACACATGCCGTGGATACTGGCCAGGAGACAGGAGGCTTGAGCTCAAGGCTCTGTCCTGTTAGGATTCTGCGAAGACCTCTGGCCAGCCCTGACCACTTTCTGAACCATATAAGTATCATCTGTTGATTTATGCTTTGATCTGCATCACAGGCTTCAGGGTTCAGCCACCTTCAGAGTCATCATCAGGGTACTTGTGAGAACATAGTCCTTGGGTCCCACACAGAGCTATTCATTTAGTGCATCCGTGGTTCCAGGAGGGTCCCAGGGGATCTGCTGGTGGTGGTCAGGATGCTGCTCTGAGAACCGCTGCCTCCCAAATGCTGCTCTCTTTGCCCAGAGCCCTGGAAAAGTTTGTCAAGAAGGTTGGGCTCCTTCCCCCAAAGACTTGGATTCCATTCATGGGAGAGATCCATGTCATTGCTGCTTCCTGGTGACTCTGATGTAGAGCCATGTCTGGGAATATCAGACTGCACAGACTCAAACAGTTTTCAAGTTTTAAAAACAAGTCTGTGGAGTGGGTAATGCATATTTAATGTGTTCCATTTGATACATTTTGGCAAGGTGATTGTTTGTTTTCCTTGCTTTGTTTTTTTTTGAGACAGGATCTTATTGTGTATATAGCCCTGGCTGGCCTTGTGTTTGCTATAAGTTCAGGCCAGGTTTGAACTTGTAGCAACCCT
Organism: Mus pahari; assembly: GCF_900095145.1. NCBI lineage: Eukaryota > Metazoa > Chordata > Mammalia > Rodentia > Muridae > Mus > Mus pahari. Next base: position 38,761,180 of record NC_034599.1, on the reverse strand, counting down.
CCTGCCTGAGCTTCCCAGGTGCCAGTATTGTAGGCATCTACCCCCCCCCATATGGTTGGCAGGTATGCATTGTGAACCATGACTGTAATTAAACCACCAAATATACCCATCCATCTCCAAAGTTGCCCCATGCCCTTGGTCATTCCTCTGTCTGCTTCCCTCTACAGAAGTTTTTCCACCTAGTGGGAAAGACCAGGGAAGATACTTAGTTGGCAAAGCTGAGTCTGTTAGCAGGAGCTGACTTTAGGAGTGTCAGTGAAGTCTACAATTATACAAGAGAAAGACCCAGTTACATGCACAGGAGCAAGGGAAGAAAAAGGAGAGGGACGTTTCAGAAGACCAAGGGGTGATGAGTCCCTGCTAGGAAAGGGGGGGTGGCCTTGTCAGCTGAGGCAAAGACAGCCCCAAACAGACTAGAAAACAGGGTTTCCCTGGCACAGGCTGGGCTGTCATCTCTGTCCCCTTTCTTGTGACAGTTTAACAAAGCACCCAAGAAGCCAGGCACTGTGCCTAGCCCCAGCCTCAAACAGGATCATTGACACTGTGGTGGAAATAGTCCCAGGCTAGCTGGGGTGCAACCAGCGATGTGACCCACAGCAGAGGTTTTACCAGGACATCCTTGTCACAAGTGGAGCCCAGGTTAGAGGTCAGAAGTAGGATGGATGGCTGGGAAGTGCCTCCTTAAGGAAGTCACCACTGTCTGAGGATCCGACGGGGACAAGGAGGAGACAAGGGCTCTGGTGTAGGTACCAAACCTACATTACCTCTGAGGAGTGGTGCTTAGCACAGCGCTCAGGTTTCACAGCATGAAACCAGGCACAAAAGGTCTTCTGGGGAAAAAATGGAGGAAAATTCCCCAAATGGAAATGATACTCCAACCTCCTTCCCTGTCCTGCCTGTGTGCATCTGATCACTCACTATGAGCTTGCAGTGTGTGTGTGTGTGTGTGTGTGTGTGTATGTGTGTGTGTGTATGCAAGTGTGCACATGTGTGTTCATATGTGTGCATGTGGGCAAGTGTGTGGGTGTGTGCACATGTATGTGCATGTACGCAGGTGTGTGTGTGTGCATGTTTGCTACTGCGTTGTTCAACTGTCTGTTTATTCCAGTGTGTCAACAGATTTCTTTTCCCATCATGAGCTAGGCACTCTCTTGGATATGTTAGCAGTGAGTTAGGCAGATAGGATCCTTGTCTGTGGAGTTTGCATTTTGGTAGGAATTAGTCTCCTGAAGATTTTCTATAAAGACCTGAAGAAGGTGCCACTAGGGTGTACGGGCTTTAGAAAATGTTCCGCGTCTTTGGGTCTGCTGTGGGATGGGATGAATAGATGGCTGTCCTTGGATTGCCTCAGCTTTCCACGCTGGCAAGGCATGTGCAAGCAGTGTGTTATTTTAAAGTGGAAATATGTGATTTAGTGTTACTCCAGAGTGACTCAGAACCTAGGGCACAAACCCAGGAGCTTGTTCTAGCAGTGGTTCTCAACCATGGGACTCGAGTCCCAGATGTCACATGTTGGATATCCTGCATTTCAGATATTTAAGTTATGATTCGTAACGGTAACAAAACTATAGCAATGAAATAGCAATGTGAATAACTTTACAGTGTGGGGGGGGGTCACCACAGCATGAGGAACTGTATTAAAAGGACTGAAGTGTTAGGAAGGTCGAGAACCATTGTAGATTCTGGGTCCCGATCACCCCACTCGCATGCAGTGAGTAGGAATTTAAAAAAATATTTTTGATTACATTTTTATTTATTTACTTATTTGTGTGTGTGTGTGTGTGTGTGTGTGTGTGTGTGTGTGTGTGTGTATAGAGGGAGAGACAGAGACACAGACAGACAGAGGGTCAGAGACAGAGACAGACAGAGAGGATTATTTGCTGGACTGGGTCCTCTCCTTCCACCATGTGAATCCTAAAGATAGAGCTTAGAACTCAGGCTTGGTGGCAGATATCTTTACTCACTGAGCCCACTGATAGATTTTGAGAGAGGTTACATGTTAGCAGGTGTACAGATATCCCTCTTCAATGAAAACTTTCCATTGCAAGTCACATCCCTAACACACAGACTCACAGACATGCAGATCTGAATCCTTACAAGTCTAGTCCCCTCAAGAGCCTGTCTTTGATCTGGAACTGCTGTCACCCTGTCCTCGAAGTGACATTGCTATTCCTCAGCCTCGCTCCTCTCCCCGCGGAGGGGTAACTCCATTCATGAATCCGCATTCGGTAAATTACCTTCTCCCTTTTGTTGAACTTTGTATAATGAAGATGTACAGTATGCACTCATTTGTGTTTGACAACATCTCCCTCTGTGCTCTCTCCCAGCTTCCTGTGTACTGCATGCTTGTAGCTCCTTCTTCTCTCGGATAGGTAGTATTTCTTTGATTACACATGACTTATTTCTCCATTCTTCTGTTGATGGGTGTTTGGATTGCTTCCAGTTGGACCATTAGGAATGGGGCCCGTGAAGCTTTGAGTATAATGTGGTGCATGGAGGGGCATGTTGTAGGATAAGATGCTGGGGTCACAGGTCTGCCCGTGTCAGCTCAAGGGATACTGCTGAGGGGAGGCTTCTATGGTGTCTTCTAGTGATCGACCTCTCGCTCACCTTTCCCATGAGCATTTGCTAGGCTTACCTCCTCACCTTTAAAAGAAAAAAAACAAAATGGAGAAAAGAAATTAAGAGCATCACCTTTGGGATAGCTATGGGAAGATGACAACTTCTGCCTGTACACTGCCTCTGCCTCAGAAAGCCCTCTAAGATACTAAGGGCTGTCCTGTAGAAGGCTCCCCATGGTAAAGATGTCAGGAGGAATGCAATCCTTTCGACAACCAGGGGAGTAAATGTGAAAATTCAGGTAAGATCACAGCCTCCCTACCCCCTCCCATCCCCCCGCCCCATATCCTTGACAGCATTGCAGTGGTTTGCTTCAAGCCGCAGGCACCAAGCTTAGCTTGGTTGGATTCCTGTTCTACAGAGACTGTTTGGTAGTAAGCATGTGCTGTTTGAAGTCACTGTGTCTGTGGTAATCTGTTATATGGTAATAGATAGCTAATACACTGCCAGGCGCTTGTCTAGGAGGATTGCACTCATTTATATTTCTGCCAAATACGTCAAAAGTCCCAGTTGTTCTGTGTACCTGCCAACACATGGTATTGCCCATCTTTGTAATTTTGGCTGTGGCAATGGGTGTGTGGCAACATTACATTATGGATTTAATTTGTGTTTCTCTGATGACGGATTAGTTGGGCCCATGTGTTAATCAGTCATTCATACCTCGCTGTTGGTGAAGTATTTATCCCTTCATGTCCTTTGCCCATCCGTTCTAACATATAATTTATCTTTTCCTTGTTTGTTTATAGGAATTCTTTTATTTTATACCCTAGTTATGAGTTCTGTGTCAGACATCTGTTTTTCAAATATCCTCTTCCATTTTATGGCTTTACAGCTTTATCGCATTTTCTTTGTCTTAGCAGCACATTAAAATAGTTTCATATTTTAGAAAAGATAAGAGAATAGAGTTAATATAAGATTTTTTGCCATAGCCTACACCTTTTGTTCATATGTGGCCTCTACACATGTGAACCCTCTACACACACAGACATACAGACACACACACACACACAGACACACAGACACACAGACACACACACACACACACACAGCTTTTCTGAACCTTTGAAGAGTAAATTACATGCATGATGGTCCTTACTCCCAAATAGGTTAGTGCCCAATGTCTGTTCTTAGAGTCTGGTCTCCATAAGCACACTAGAGTTATCAGAGTCAGTCAGCTGAGCATCCAACACTCCCCCAATCTAATCTACTATCTCTGTGCTGATTTCCTCACTTGATCTAATAATGTGTCTATGACATTTTCCCCTCCAGTGTCTAGGATCAGGCATTGTATTCAGTTGACATGTCTCTTTAGTCTCTCATAATTGAGAGCATTCCCGTAGCTGGTTTTTGTCACTTATGACATTGACATTTGGAAGCGTACAGTTCCTCCCCTTCTTCCCTCTTAAATAGAATAGTCCTCATTATTCATCTGATATTTTATTATGACTAGAGGAAGCCCTGTATTGCTGTCTGGAATTGCATCTAACCATGCTTGTGTCCTTCTTGGGATCACACACCTGGAACTGGTCCACGACCCTTGCAAGTGACGCTGAGTTTGGTCACCTGGCTAGGGCGTTGTCCAGTCCTTTGAATAGGGGTAATTTTCTCTCCCTGAAATAAATGATCTCAGGGTTCTGCAGGCTGAGAACAGGCAAATATTTTGCTTCTCACTGAAGTATCACCCAACTTAGCTTCTGTTGGTCTTTCCTGCTTCACTCGATCATCATCACGATGTTTTCAGAAGGCTGCATATTCTCTAACCCCAGCTCTCTCTCTACTCTTGCTTGTAGCCTGTCAGCAGTATTCATGAGCAGAAACCCTCCCTTTGAAAATCTGTTCTGTCATCTATCTGTCCATGCATCCATCCATCCATCAATCTGCCCACCCACCCACCTACCCATTCACCCACCCACCCATTCATCTGTCCCTCTGTCCATCTGTCTGTTCTATCTATCTATCTATCTATCTATCTATCTATCTATCTATCTATCTATCTATCTATCTATCTATCCATTTATCCATCTAGCTCTATCTATCCATCTATCTGTCACCTTTCTCTCTATAGATTTTTGAGACAGGGTCTCTCTATTGTATCCCTGACTGGCCAAGAACTCATGAACCTCTTGCCTCCACATCCCTGAGGCTGGGATCCAAAGTGTAAGCCACCATACTTAGCTCTGAACATGCCTGGATTTTAATATAACCTAACTTGGTAGAATTTTCCTTTGTATTTTCCCTTTTTGGTATACTTTTCTTTATGACATGTTTTGTGAGAGGTTTTAAGAAGTTTTGCCTACCTCATCCTCTTGAAAAATACCCCTTTATGTTTTCTTGTAAAAGCTTTAGTATTAGACCATTGGGAGGAGGGTCTATGATCCATTTGGGATTTGTAGTCTGTGTTGTGAGACTGGGGTTGCTTTGGATTGAATGAGTCCCTCATTTGGAATCCTGGTTTCTAAGACACAAGCATTAAGAGGTGGGACCTTAGCCAGGTGATGGTGGTGCTTACTTTTAATCCCAGCACATCTGAAGGCAGAGGCAGGTGATCTCTATGAGTTTGAGGCCAGCCTGGTCTACAGAGTTCCAGGACAGCCAAGGCCACACAGACCCTGTCTCAAAAAAACAAAAAACAAAAAACAAAAAACAAAAAAACAAAATCAAAATGTAGATGAGACCTTGAGAAGATGATAAAATTATGGTATGTATGTACGGGTGTTGGGGGGCTCTGAATTAATCATGGAGGGAATGAGTTCATTGTGATGGAAGTGGATCTCTGCTTTAAAAGAGAGCAAGTTTGCCTTCCTTCCCACTGTGTTTGGAATGCCTGCTTGCCTGTCTACCTTTATATTAGGATGGTGTACTCTAAAGTCCCTGCTGGGTACTATGCTCTTGGACTCCCAGCCTCACAGCCATTACATCAAATGAACCTCTTGTTTACTTCACTTAGCCTAAGGCAGCCTAGTATAACAGACTAAGACAGGGGTCAAGGTGAACCTTTTCCCATGTAGAAATTCAATCCACCCAATAAGTTTAGTCATACAAGAGAGTATGAATATTTCCCCCATTAAAAGATCCAAATGCTCCTTTATGGCTCACATCTATAATCTTGGCACTGGGGAGGCTGAGACAGGAGGATTTCTACTTGCTTGAGGGCAGCCTAGACTACATAGTGAGCTCCAGGCCAGCCTGAGCTATAGAATGAGACCTTATCTTAAACAAACAAAAGCAAAAACAGGGGACTGTCCCATCTGGTAGGAGCACCGTACGAGCAGAGGAACCTAGGTTTAAATCCTAGAACACAAGCAAAAGCCAGCATGGCAGAGACAGAGGGCCTGTGGTGCATTCTCACTGAACTGCGCCGGGTTCAGTGAGAGATCCTGTCACAAGGGGAAAAGGTAGAGAGCAGTAAACAAGAAGAAGCCATGCACTCTTCTGGATTCTGCATGTGTGCGCATGTACACACACACACACACACACACACACACACACACACACACTAAAATTAACTTAAAGAAAATATGCAAACAGGAGTGGTTGGTAAAGTGCTTGCTGAGCCAGCATGAGGGCCTGATTTGCTCTCCCCGAACTCACATAAAGATCTGGGGTCCCATAGCTGGGAAGGCAGACACAGGAGCATCCTTAGTGTTTGCCTAACTTGTGAGCTCCAGGTTCAATGAAAGACTTTTGTCTCAAAAAATAATGTGGTGGGCCAGTGAGAGGCCTCAACTGTTGCCTTCTCAGCTAGAGACCTAGAGACCTGAGCTTGGTCTCAGGGGTGGTCATGGTAGAAGGAGAGACCTGGGAAGAGCTGGCTCTCATAGGTTCTTCTGACTTCCATGTGGACACGGTAGCACATGCACACACGCACGCATGCATACACGCACACATGCGTGTGCGCGCGCACACACACACACACACACACATTCACAAATAAATAAATGTAAAACAAATTTTAAAAGAAGGTATAAAGCAACTGAAATATTAATCTTTGGCCTCTAGTTGCTTATGTTCAAATGATCATGTAAACATGAGAACAAAACCAACCAAGCAAAACAAAAACAAAAACAAAAAAACAGGAAGAGATTCATAGGTGCTCCAGCTGATGCTGAAATCCGCTCTGAGTTCTTGTGTATGCTCTTGAAGGGACTAGCTCCAAAATAGTGTGTTGTTAGTCAACTATGTGTTCTTTCATTTTCTTAAATAGTCATGTAAATCCTGGAATGATGACGTGTTTGTCTGTAGTGTGTGACTTACTCTGCTCTCTTCCCTTCACAGTACATCTCAGGTGCTGCACAGCCCTCCATGATTTTAAGGATTTCAGATCACTTGCGTCACCTACGTCACGTGAGGTAAGCAGTGAGAACACATGCTTACGACAGCTCGTTTAATTTTCATGTTAGTTTTGATTGTTGTTTTGCTACCAGGCTGGTTTCAGGGCTCCACACTTGCTGGCCCGTGCCATCTTTCGAGAGAGACATTCCAACACAGAGCCTCTGGGAGGACCACCGTAGGCTCAGATGACTGAGACCACTTAGGGTCTGGAAGGCTCTAGATTCTTCTTGAACTGAGGTCAAAGGCCCTAAGAAGCTGGTTAATGAAGACTAGTATAGCTAGTTAATGGTTAAGAGGAGGAGGAGGGTCAAGCCAGGTCCCGAGTTGCCAGACCTAGACCTCTGCCCAGGCCACAACTAGCCACTCAGGGCACCAACTTCCTGATACCGCCCAGTCCTCCCGCCTTGCCTCCCCCATGGTTAACCAGTGCTTTTCTCACTGCCTCCTCCCTCCCTGCCAAGGCAAAGATACCTGCTTCCTTCTCAGAAATCCCTCATTCTGCCTTGGAGGAGTCAATTCCCCAGTCTGCCCGAAGCATTCATTTGTTTAAAACACTTCCAGTTTCCAAGATGCCCCTGCGGGACAGGCGAGAGCAGATTTAGAAGCAAGAGATGCTGGAGCCCTTAAATCACATGTTGGGCCAAATAATCAAAGAATCTTTCCCAAATTTGTCAACGGTGGTACCGGGCCTGGCTGCCCAGTAATGACTCGCTCTTGATGACAGATCTCGAGCAAATGCGTTTTGGAAGCAATCAGTATATGCTGAATAGGATCCCATTTTACAAGCGTTTTATCTACTCTTAAGGACATGGGAGATGAGGAAAACAGATAAGCCTCTCTATTAATATTGATTAGACCATTATATATCTGAAAAAGAGATTTCAGTCAGAGATGATTGCATCTCACCGCAGCAGCCTTCCTTCCTGAGTAGAATCATTTAATCTGTGCTCAGCACTGGGGTGTGTGGGGAGTGGGGAAGGGGTTGGGTGGGGGGGGGAGGTACAGGAGGGCTTTGAGCCTTCATGCTGGGCAGCGGGCAGGAGAGGGGTACTGGCTGAGAAGGGATGAGGTACTTTCTTGCCTTCTCTGCAGCTTCATGCAGTGCTCAGAAAGGGGACCGTCAGACAGTGACAGCAGCAGAAAGGATAGAGTTAAACTTTGGAAATAATGCTCAACTGTAGGAGTTCAGAAGCTGAGGACCAAAAACCTTCTGTAGTGGGACAGCTAAAGACCAAGAGGCGATGATCATACACAGACCTTGTTATTGCCGATGCTCAGAGAAAATAATAAGCATTAAAAATGTCTGTCATTGCTGGGCAGTGGTGGCGCACACCTTTAATGCCAGCACTTGGGAGGCAGAGGCAGGTGGATTTCTGAGTTCGGGGCCAGCCTGGTCTATAGAGTGAGTTTCAGGACAGCCAGGGCTCTACAGAGAAACCCTGTCTTGAAAACAAAACAAAACAAAACAAAACAAAACATGTCTGTCCTTGATTCACAGTTGTGTGCTACCTTAATCCCAGCACCAGAGAGGCAGAGTCAGGTGGATTTCCATAAATCTGAGGCTAGCCAAGACTAGGTAGTGTGTTCCAGGCCAGCAAGGGCTACTTCATGAGATCCTGTCTCAAAAAACAAAACAGAACAGAACAAACAAAAGAAGTTTGTCCTTGGGCTGAGGTAGGTGTCCAGTCTAGCATGCAAAAGATCTTGGTTTTGCTCCTTGGCAAAGCAAGAACAAATACAAATCCATCAATCAATCATCAATCAATCAATAATTTCCCTTGTCAGTAATCAAAATAATGCAAATTTAAGTTTAAACAATTTTTTTAAAAAATGCCATCAGATTGTCAAGCAATCTTTTTTTAAAAAAAATCATCAACCATCAGGGCTGGTGTGGCTGACAGGATCGTGTCCATTGTCTTGTGCCACCCTGGAAATAGAAGTGAGGGCTGTATAGTGCAGAGAAAGCCCTGAAGGAGGAGCATCTTGGGAGGATTGTGCTGTTGATGTGGGCACAGCCATGTCAAGGATCCCCCAGAGCCTCCGGTCCGTGGAGGAACCGCAAAGCTTTCCCCTTGGCAGGACGAGTTCAGAGGCATGATAGAACCTTCCTCAGGGGACTGCCTGCCAGTGTTGACAGTGCGTGCAGAACAAGCTCAGCATAGTGTTCTCCCCACTGAGTGTTTACAGGCTGAAGACTGCGCCCCCACATCGATGGAGACCAACTAAACCTGTCTCCCATCCAGCGCTACACCACAAACCCCGCCTCCTAGTTTATCTGTATGTAATAACCCCGCCTCCTCCTTCAGCTGTGCGCACTAACCCTGCCTCCCTGTTCAATTCTATATATATTAAGCACGCGGAGCTTCTGAGCTTTCTAGACCACCTGATTCCAGCTTGTTTTCTCCCTCCCCTTCCCCTCTTCCTCTGTGTGTGTACATGCGTGTGTAAAGGGGTGGGGTGTGTGGAGGATTCTGTTCCAGTCCCTGAAGCATGTGTGGATGCAGAAAAGGACAACCCTTTCTTTTTGAAATATTTACTTTAAAAATAAAGATAAATTCATTTTAAAATTAGGATGGAGTTGTGTGAGGAAATGGTGGAACACTGGATGCTTCTGAATTTACGTTTTTCAGAAGACACGGTGATAGTACGGAGTGAGGCGTCACTGGAGACTATGGAGCAAGTCAGTTCTGGCCCTTGGAGAACACACCATCTAGAAGAAGAAACTGAAAAGAAGGAAGTGAAGAAGTGGCCAAATCTTCATGAAATGTGAAGAGCTTTAAAACAGAGAAAATGGGTGGAAACACTTCTCCACACACACACACACACACACACACACACACACACACACACACACACACTGGGTGGGAAACGGTGGTCAGAGAAAGCTTTCTCTAGGTGCTGCTGGTCTTGAGTAAAGTCATGAGAAAGTACAAAAGAGCAAAGCCAGAGGGGTGGGGTGGGGAGAGCATGTGCAAAGGTCCTGGGGCAAGAGATCTATCTGTGGATGAACAGAGCAGAGGCCAGGGAAGACACAGAAGATGAGGAGACTGTGTAGGCAGCAGCTGGAGGAGTGGGAGGGTGGGTTGGCTTTCCAGTAGACGTTCCACAGGTCCAGATTGGTCGTGGGCCAGGGGAGCCCTGCAGGGTTACTGCCTCTTCCCCTACCTCCTGGCCCTGACTTCATGATTGCATGGTTGACACTTTATTTATATACACTGTTGGTCACTACTGTTTTAGAGGTCACTGAGGCTGCTATGACAATGGTTCAGGGGACAGAACAGAGGAATCAGGAAGGACAATTAGGGACAAGGAGTTTGAAAAATGCCAGTGGCTGAGACTTTCGAAAGGAGCTGTGGACCCCAAACCTTACACAGGTACAAACCTCTTGGACCAACAACACAGCTCTGGGAGGAGATGGGACACACACAGAGGCTCGTGCACACGTATGCTCTGTAGGGCTCAGTTACAGAGACAAAAAGCTGCCAACAGCAGACATGCTGACAGTGAGAAGGTCAGGTGAGCCACGGTGCATGGCCACATGGCTCAGAAAAGGACAGCTTTGAAGAGGTGTAGGGGAAGGTTTATATCGAGAGATAAAATCGGATAGAAGCTGAATGCATGTTATGAGGTTGGTGTGTGTGCACATGTATGTATGTATGTATGTATGTACATATGTGTGGAAGCCAGGACTCAGCCTCAGGTCTAGCTCCTTAGCAACAATCTACACTGGGGTTTGCTTTTGTTTTCTTTCATCTCACGTAACTCAGGCTGACCTAGAACTCACTACCTTGCCAAGGATAACTTGAAACTTGTGAGCCTTATGTTCTTGCCCCACTACTGCTGGGATTGCAGGTACACCACACCATGCTACTCTTGTTCATGACTGGGAATCAGTGCCTGACCTAAGCAAGCCCTCTACTGAGTTGTATCCCTAGCCCCACCTACTGTTTTGAGACAGAGTCTCTAATTGGAACCTGGGGCTCACCCATTAGGCCAGGCTAGCTGGCCAGCCAGCTCCAGGGATCTGCCAGCCTCTGCTTCTGCAGTGCCGGGATTACAGTCACAAGTCACTGTGTGTGTGTGTGTCTGTCTGTCTGTCTGTCTGTCTGTGTCTGTCTGTCTGCCTGTCTGTCTGTCTGTCTGTCTGTCTGTCTGTCTGTCTGTCTGTCTGTGTGCTGTTGTTTGTATGTGTGAACATGTGCCTGCACTAGGGTTGTCAAGCCTTCATGCTTGCGTGGCAAGCACTTTACTGACAGACTTAACTTCTTAGCCTCACCATGCCATTTGAAGAAAAAGCTAATGTTTTTCTTTCTGTCTAAAATAAACACCAAAATGTCACTGGTAACTCTTGGGGTGACCTATGTGCCATTTAATTTTTCTCTGCATTTCAGCCTTTTCCAAATGTCTCATAATAGGCACACCATTTTACAACGGAGAAAACAAAAAACATCGTTTTTTTTGTTTTTTTGTTTTTTTTGTTTTTTTAAAACAGTAAGCAAATCTTTCTTAAGAGGGGAGAGTCAGGCGTGCAAGTGGGAAAGAGAGACACGGATGGAGGAAAGGGAAGAGTGGGGTAAAGCAAGCTTCACATGAGCCTCTCTAGCCAGTGGACCAGAGTGGTGACCCCTCTTAGCTGAGACCCTTCAGGCCTGCAAGGTGCATCCTAAGGCTCGCTCAGATCTCTCTTGTCAATCTTCTTCCTTGCATGTTTCCCCTGGGCCTTGATAAGGCTTGCATAAGGGGTTGAGACAGGCTTCAGTGTTCAAATCTTCGGTCCTCAGCCGGACGCACGTGCACATCCTCGCGGAGCCTCGCTGTGGGAATTGGTTGCGCTGGGTAAGCTCTGAGGTTTCGATTCTGGTCCTGGGCTGTTTCCTGCCCACGGTGCTTTCTGATCTGCCCAGATGTGGTAAAGCGTCCACAGGCACAGCTGCAAGCCTGCCCATCACCTGCCTTCCTTCCCCATTACAGTGCTCTGTGTCCCTTTGAACCTTGAGTCATGATAGCCTCTTCTTCCTTTTCCGTTGCTTTGCTCAGGGATTTCATCCTAACAAGAAAGTACCTAACCCTCTGGGCTGGAATCTGAATGTGATCAGTCCTTCTGAAAGACTCATGTGTACAGGCTTAGCCTCCCAACTTGGCATCATTGAGAGGTACTGCCAGTTCATCTGCTGCTGATGTCTGAATGAGTGTTAATTGCAGGACCTGGCCGGAGGAAGAGGGTAACTGGGAACACATCGTGAGTGGCTTTTTCCCCTCATGATGCTTCTGCCTGCTATAGCATAAAAGAGATAGAGCCAGCAGGCTATTCCAAAACCTCTGAGACTGTGAACCAAAGCCAGTCTTCTTTAAGTCACCCTCCTCAGTCTTATCACAGTGACAGACAATAACAAAAACGAGGGCTGTAGTCTACTTTACACTGCCACAACAGAATACCACAGACTGGACAATTTTAAAAAACAAAAACAAAAAACAAAAAACAACCCCCCACCCATTTTTTTTTCTGTGCTGGAAATAGAGAAGTTCAAGGTTGAGGAGTCTGCCTCTGGCAAGGGTCTATGTTCAGCTTCTTCCCATGGTGGAAGGTGGGAGTTCTAAGAGGGCATGATGTGAAGGAATAGAAGATCGAACAGAGCTATGGCCTTTTTATGAGCAGCGTTAATCTGTTCATGAGGGCAGAGCCCTTGTGGCCTAGGCAGTTCTCTAAAGGTCTTAAAGCTGTTGCAGTAAGGATTCCATTCGTAGTACAGTGCTTTGGGGAACCCTGGCCCCTGGATATCAGGCACGGGCCTGTGGGATGTTCCTGGGCACTGAGGTGTGCAGATGCCCAGGCTCTGTGGCATCACTTTCCATCACTTCACCCTGTTCTCTCCTCTATCTTTATATGAGCAGCCTTCTGCAGAAGAGGGCCTGAGTGTGGTTCCTAAGACCAGGAGTAATGGCTAGACCATGTGGGTTAGACTCTGGGCTCAGGCACGCCTCTTCTTGATTCAGGTCTCAGCTGTGTAAGTGGCTGCTCTCATGCCTGCCCATAAGGGAAAACCCAGAGCGCCAGCGTGTTCTGTTGGTGTGGCTACCATGGTTTCAACTTTGGTCTCCCTTCAGCATAGCATCTTCTTCCCAGCAGGAAGGACTTGTTGACATGAACGTTAGACCGTGTCACTCCCAAGGCAACTCTGTACCGTGGCCTCAGGAAATCGTCCCGTGGACAACTAGCCTGGGGAACCTCTTGCTGCTCCAGATGTTAAGGTCCAGGAGAGACATGGGTCCTTGGAGAGGGGACAATGAGCCCTGTGGGGGTTATGGAGGATCAGAAAGGGGTATACTTCAAGCAGGGATGTAGTTAAGGCTTCTGAGAGGGGAGATTAATATAAGGATGGCAAGTTGAACATAGCTTTGGAAGGAGCCAGACTGTCCAGGAAGACCAGAGAACCTATAAATGTGGATGGCACAGCTCTCTCTCTCTCTCTCTCTCTCTCTCTCTCTCTCTCTCTCTCTCTCTCTCTCTATGTGTAT
>NC_034599.1:38716920-38747378 GCF_900095145.1 Mus pahari | reverse complement strand
TGTATGTGTGTGTGTGAGAGAGAGAGAGACCGAGAGACAGTGTGTGTGAGAGAGACAGTGTGTGTGTGTGCATGAGAGAGTATGTGTGTGTGTGTGAGAAAGAAACTGTGTGTGAGAGAAAGAGAGACAGTGTGTGTGTGTGTTTGTGTGTGTGAGAGAGAGACAGTGTGTGTGTGTGTGTGTGTATGTGTGTGTGTGTGTAAGTGTGTGTGATTCCAGTTTTGGGGGTGGAACAGACAAGGGAGCCCAGGGCCCTGCTCTGAGATGGTTCATGTACATAAGGTAGTTGGGTAAGGATAGGGTCGGGACTATTGTTTGGGGCTCAAAGATGCTAAAAAAAAAAATACTGGGGCAACTGCACAAGAGATAAACCTCTCTCCCTACCAGTGTGTGTGTGTACAACTCTTTCTACCAAAGCCTCTTTGAAACCTGCTCTTCTCCCAGAATCCCTTTCTGCCATCCCCCCTCTGGGCTGTGATCAGGCCATGTTGGCTTAGACTTGGCTTCTTTACCTGCAGGTCAAAAAGGTTGAGGATAATCAGGACTCTTGGAGTGTATAGGACTTGTGGGAGCAGGCGGCCAGTCAGGGTGGTGGTTAACCCTAGCCGTGTGGCAAGGAACTGCAGTCTGCAGGGCTTCCATGCTTATGTCATGAACTCCACAGCAATCACAGTGACTGTCACTGACTCCCTTTACAAACAGAGGCTTATGGGCTACAAATGAGTCCCTTGAAAAATGTCTCGTGGGGACCTGGGAATTGTTGGCATCAGTTTTACCAGGACGTGGGAGGAGGGACCCAGTAGCACACCGCATAGGAGCCTGCAGAAGGTGCCCTGGCTCCTCTGAGCTCTTTGGCTCTGGATCTTTCAGCCCTGGGAAGTCTCAGGGTTCAGAACTGCACTGTCTTTTCTCTGGGTCAAGGACTGAAGCATTAAATCCCCACAGGGCTGGATGGTCATTAAGTGGAGTGGGAAGTGGCCAAGCCAGTGCAAACACATCTGCTGCCAGAATGGTGGCAAGGGCTGCCCCTGCAGAGTACAGAGTGCTCTGGAAACAGCTGCTTCTTGGCTATGCTGGTCGGCACCTCTGGAGTTGGGGCTCGGTGTGGTCAGGGGCTCCAATCTTTCAAGAGAAGTGGAAACCTCTTGATTTCGAAAGCATCGGTCCAAACCTATTTGTTCTCAGCGGTACTTTGAAACCGCACGTGGATAAATAGACTGTTGGGGATGTGTCTCGTCCCTGCCAAGGCCCAGGTAAACTGGGGTAAAAGTCACCCATACTGTGATACTTGGGGTGTGATGCTGGTTGCTCTGTGATGCTATGGTTCTCTGGAGCAGGATGGAAACTTTCCATAGGTCCTTTCCTCTCCCCTGTCACCCCACCACCTCCCGAGTACACTTCAGCATAGCCAAGGGTGCGATGGGTGTAGGTGAGTGTGAGCATTTTTGAGTTCCTTTCTTTTTTCCTTTTTTTTTTTTTTTTTTTTTTTTTATGTTTTTCCAGAGTGGGTTTCTCTGTGTAGTCCTGGCTGTCTTGGACCCCACTCTTATTCATTTTATTTACATGAGTACACTGTAGCTGTCTTCAGACACACCACAAGAGGGCATCAGATCCCATTACAGATGGTTGTGAGCCACCATATGTTGCTGGGAATTGAACTCAGGACCTCTGGAAGAGCAGTCAGTGCTCTTAACCGTTGAGCCTTCTCTCCAGCCCCTCTGAGTTATTTTCTAACTGACCTTTGAACAGCAGTATGAAATGTTGCCCTATTAGGGACTAAAGCTCCTCATGGATATTCTTTTTTCTCATTTTTTTTTCCCCAAGAAGATGGACAAGTTAGTAGCTTGGCAAGGTATATGTCCACCATGTTTGAATATGAGCAGCAAGCAGGAACCAGTAGTCACGAGCTAGGCAGTAGAACCTATAGACAAGAGAAAGAGAGCCATGTGACTTCTGCCACTGCGTGATCAGACCAGGCTACTCAATAGGTGTTTCCCGTGCTCAAAGAACCAAGTAAACAAGCAAAATTCTAGCTTGAGAATTTCCTCAAGGAAATGAAAACTAAAAAATACATAATAGCTTTTAAAAGGGGGATTCCGGGGGCCTGGAGGGATGGCTCAGCAGTTAAGAGTCATCATTGCCGTATCAGGTGAGCAGAGTTTGGATTCCAGCCCCCACATCAGGCAGCTCATAAGTCCCGTAACTCCACATCTAAGGGATCTGATGCTTCTCTGATGCTTCTCTTCTGACCTCCCAGGGCGCCTTCACACACATACATGTGTTCACATACACAAGTGAAATTTAAACGCTTAATAAATGGGGCCAGAGAGATGGCTCAAAGTGATTAAGTATATTTGCTTTCTTCTGGTGGGCAGTACTTCAGTTCCCATAACTTATATCAGACAATTCAAAACTACCTGCAACTCTAGTTCCCAGACATCTGATATCTTCTTCTGACCTCTAAGGCCACATACACACACATGGTAGACATTCCCACACACAGACACACACAGACACACACAGACACACACAGACACACACACACACACACACACACACACANACACACACACACACACACACACACACACACAGAGAGAGAGAGAGAGAGAGAGAGAGAGAGAGAGAGAGAGATACATACATGCAAACACATACACCTATAAATAACAGTTACTCTTTAAAAAGGGGAGCTGTAGAGATGGCTCAGCAGTTAAGAACACTAGCTCTTTTTGCATAGTACCTGGGTTCAGTTCCCAGCTCCCACATGGTGGCTTATAACCATCCTAATTCCAGTTCCGGGGCATCTGATAACATCTTCTGACCTCTTTGGGCACCAGCACACATGTCACACACACATGCAAACACAACTCATACACATAAAATAAAATAGATAAATCTAGGAAAATAATTCCAGAACTAAAATGTATGTTTGTTGAAATTAAGAAATTGATGAACTGGTTTAATAGCAGATTAGACACAGTCACAGAAGAAATTACTGAGGTGGAATGCAGGTTGGAGGAAAGTGTTCAGAGTGCTGTAATGAAGGAAAAGGACAGAAAGTGCAGGAGTAGGAAGACAACACAAAGACGCTTAGTTTGCATTTCACTGACCTCTCTGAGGAGAGGAGGGAAGGGGTGAGAGGGCAGGGTAGGAGGAGTACTTGAATTTTCTGTTGTGAAGGGAAGACATCCGTCTGCAATTCCCTAAGGTTCCAAAAGTGGCTTGATGGAGACATAGGAGGAATCAATCAGGCACTGGCTCAGAGAGTCAGAAAGCAGGCTGGGGATTTTTGGGACTAGACCAGAATGGAGTCAGTGATCCTCAAATAAGGAGAGTGGGGCTTTGAAAAGGATGGAAACAAAGCCTTCATTAATTTAATACAAGGCTTCACCGCAAAGTATCCAAGAACCAGACCTACTCAGTGTTCACATTTTATTTCATCATCCGTAAAAGCTAATGTCCTGGTGGGGACTGCTTCTCTTGACTATAGGAAAAGACAAAGGATTCTGTGTGACAGTGTGAGCTTCAGAGAAGGTAGTCCTCTGGATACCACATGCAAGGTGGCAGTGGGCACCAGGAAGGACAGAGCTAGGACTGTCCCTGATGTCCTCCTCAGAGGTTAGGGAAGCTTGGGTCATCTGAGGTGCGAGCAAACATGGCCACTGGCTTCCCTTGTGGTGCTCAGGCTTTGCAGCCCTCAGACATCTTTGAGAACGTCGTGAAGATCTTTACTAAGGAAGTGTCCTGACAAATGACATTCTCCGGGAATACTCAAGACTCTGCTAATCCCCTGAGATTCTCTGGGTGGAGAAGGTCTGCCAAGTTCTGTATGAAAAAGGCAGCCCTTACATTGAGCCTTGTGTAGTAAGCAGCCCCCAGAAGTTTCTTGGTGGGGAATGGGACTCCTGGGGTCTTTAGGAGGGACATCAGTGAGTGGAGGGTCCGCAGAGGGAAAAATCTGTGAGGGAAGGGACTGCCCTGGGGGTCCGAGAGATCAATTCTAGCTGTCATCAGCAACCACATCAGTAGGAAATTGTGAGGGTTCCTGATCTGGCAGGATGGTGCTTTAGCAGCCTGCTGGTTGGTGGGGCCCTTCCACATGGTCAAGTCTCCAGAGCAACCAGGGCTTTGGGAGTCCTGACTTCTCAGTATGCCTTGGGCTGGCTCATCCTTCCAGGAGTCCTCTAGACCAAAGCTCAGGGGCCCAGATAGAACCTGTCTGGGTTTGATGACAGTGGGCTCTGGGATTTTCCTCTCTTCCCCCCCCCCCCTTTCTGTGTTTCTCTCCCATCTTGCCTTCCCCCTCTGCAGCAGGGAGAACACAAAGAGGAGGCGGGGACTCAGGCGCCACACACCGAACCAAACTCTCATTTTCTTTCAAAATAAAAAAAATGATTATTAAAGATTTAATCTTTGGGTCTAAAAATATCACAGTGCAAATGTTTCTGATTCTCTCTCTCTCTCTCTCTCTCTCTCTCTCTCTCTCCTCTCTGTCCTTAACTGGCATCTCTGATCACTGCATTGGGGTAGGCATCAAAGGCACTGGACTCTTTAGCAACTGAGAGGAGAAGCTGGATGAGGGTTCGTGCATGCGACTGGAGGGAGGGAGGTGAAGGTATGTGGTATCCAGGGCTTGCTCTGACCCGAGTGCCCTGTGGATGGGGTGTTGAGGCTGCCTCAGCCTGTGCTAAAGACAGGCAAGTCATTTCCGGGCACACTGGACTATCAGGTACATTTCTTCCCAGTGAATGTTTAGTTTGGAGTTTATTGATTCCATTTGCTGAAGTATTTTCCTTAAATATTTTTGAGTCTAATGCACACCGTACGCACCCATAATGGCTCTTGTTTTTTCTGCAGCAGCAATAAAGCAATTTGGATGAGATGAAATTGAACTCAGAGGCATGGGGAGAGGGTGGCTAGAGATGAGAGCCAGAGAAGGAATGGGCTCCAGATGAAAGAGTGGGAGGTGGGGAGGGGCGGGGCACCGGAGCAAAAGAGCCTTGTGGGTAGGGAGAGATGGAGAGACGGAAGGGAAAGAAAGCAGGCAAGGGAAGAGAGACGGAAACATAGAAACATGGGGGTTGGAGGAAGGAATGGAAGGAAGAAGGAAGGAAGGGAGGAAGGGAGGGAAGGAGGAAGGGAGGGAGGGAGGGACGGAGGGAGGGAGGGAGGGAAGGAGGGAGGGAGGGAGAGGAAGGCCATAGTACAGCCACTAGCAAGTTGTTACCTGGGGTTATTTAAGCCTGTGGGTGACCTTCTGTTGTGGTTTGAATGTGGCATGTCCCCCACAGGCTCATGTGTCTAAACACTTGGTTCCCAGCTGGGAAATGTTGTTTTGGAAAGTACTGGAACCCTTATGGGGGGGGGGGGGAGTTGGCAGAGCCCTGCTTCACGAAGTGGGTCATTGGGGGCAGATCCTGAGTGTTTCTGTTTTCTCTTGGCTTCCTGTCCTGCCAAGATATGAGGGAGTCCCAGATGCTTCTCTGCCACCAGTCAGCATACCTTCTCCATGATGGGCTCTCTCTCCTAAAACTGGGAGCCCAAATAATCTGCCACCAGTCAGCATACCTTCTCCATGATGGGCTCTCTCTCCTTAAACTGGGAGCCCAAATAATCTNCCACCAGTCAGCATACCTTCTCCATGATGGGCTCTCTCTCCTTAAACTGGGAGCCCAAATAATCCCCTTCTCCTTTAAATTGCTTCTTGTTGGGCATTTGGTCATAGCAATGAGGAAAACCATACACACCTTTCTTTCCTCACCCAAGTTTTTATGAAGGAAGCAAGATAGTCTCCCATGTTAGAGAACATGCATCCACATCCCTGTCTCTCAGCATCTAACAGGCATGTTTTACGAGAAGGACAACACCTAGGTTGGTCCCCAGCTGGCATGAATCAGTCCCAGCATTCCTAGCCCTCTTTGTCTCAGCTCCAGTGATTGGCTAAGGAGAAGTCATGTAACACTAAGGCAGTCAGTGCCTGGGATTTGTCCATGGCCATTGGTTCAAGAACTACCTTGTGCTAGAAATTGGTCCAATTAGAGAGGTTCAGTCATAGGGATTTTTCGTTCACAGTTGTGTAAATCCCTCTGGTTGTGAAAAGGAAGTGTGGAGCTTCATGGAGAAGCTGCTTGCATGGGAGTGCGGCAGATGCACAAGGAGGGCAGAGCAGAGAGAATCACAAGAGATGGGGTCCCAACAGCAGTAGAGACCTCTGGATTAAATGCACCCTGAAACTCAAATTTCCTCTGGACTTCCCAGTTACATGAGCAATAGTTCTTGTTGCATAATATTTTTAAATTTTCATATTTTTCCATTTTACGTGCACATACAATCTGTTTTGATTGTTTACACACACACACACACACACACACACACACACACACACACCCCACACACTATTGTTCTCTCACAATCCCTCCACACTCTTTCTCCCCTTCTTCCCAATAGACCCTTCATACTTTCATGTGTGTGTGTGTGTGTGTGTATGTGTGTGTGTGTGCGCGTGCGCACGCACATATGACCCTGAATTTAATCAGGGTTATTTACAAGAACATGGGTTGGGAGAGATTAAGAGGAATATGGGCATCTCAACAGTGAAGAAAAGCACCCCTGTGGTGCTCTAAATATGCTTGGCCCAGGAATGGCACTATTAGGAGGTGTGGCCTTGTTGGAGGAAGTGTGTCACTGTGGGGGTGGGCAATGAGACCGTCCTCCTCCTAACCACGTGGGAGCCAGTCTTCTAGCAGCCTTCTGATGAAGATGTAGAACTCTCAAGCTCCTCCTGCCCCATGCCTGCCTGGATGCTGCCATGCTCCTGCCTTGATGATAATGGACTGAACCTCTAAACCTGTAAGCCAGCCCCAATTAAATATTGTCCTTTATAAGACTTGCTTTGGTCATGGTGTCTGTTCACAGCAATGGAAACCCTAAGATAACGTCCTTTTCCCCAGAACCATTAACTGTCAGTGGTTTTCCAGGAGGGGGGAGGGGGAGCCTCATAAGTCCCCGTCCCATCTATGATGACATGTGGATGTGGCCAATCTTGTATATAAGTCCTATATACGTAACCACAGCTGCTGTGTGTTCACACGTGCAATGGCCACCTGGTGTCCGGAAGACGGCACTTCCCAGCACTCTTCCCCATCTTCCTAGATGTTCTGTTTAGGGTCAGGAACTCAACAGTCACCTATTCTCAGCACGTCAACAAGTTAGTATCTTCATTAACCATCCCCCTCCCCACTGTAAAAAAACAACCAAACACACAAAGCAAAACTAACCAAGCAAGCAAGCAAGCAAGCCACCCAAACATCTCTGACCAAGGCTTAGCGCAACACTAAGTATTTAGAAGGCAGGCAGTGTGACATCATGTTGTAGGAGAACAACAGCAGGTGAGTCCTTCTTAGGGTCTCTGATGACTTCCTCAGCTACTGGCTCTTGATCAAGTGTATGGCCCAGGCATGACCTCCCCCATGGGCGAGCCTCAAATCCAATCAGAGGTGACTGTTTGCTTCTTTAATAGCCATGCCACTATTGTACCAGCGAGCACATCTTGCCTGGCAGGTTGTTACTGTAGCTTGCCCAGCTCCCAGCTGGGTAATGACTTTTTTCCCCACAAGCAACCTGCAGAACACATCCTGGCACCGTGAAAGCTAGCCGGCAGGGAGGAAGTTTCCAGGTCACTTCCAGCTTGATTTATCTATATCCTGCAACCCAAGTGTGTGATATCTTTAGAAATGAGATCTTACTTCCTAGCTGTAGTGGGTAGCCGAGTTGCTGAAGAATTTTGAGTTGGTTTTCTGTTCTCTCTCTGTAGTTGGTGGTAGTCTTTAGATCTGATATCTGTCCTTCTCCTGATTAGAAGCCCCATGAAAGCTTTCTCAGCCCGGAGTGGCCATGTTAGACACGATTCCAGGTGGAAAGACTGTTCTAGAAGCTCCGTGCAGTCCCCAGGGGATGGCGATGGGAGGTAGGGAGGAAGGAGAGAAGAACAAAGGCCAGAGAATCAGCATCCTGGATGGTCCTCTATGGATGTGCAAGCACTGTCCTGCTCAGCCCTTTTCAGAATCAAGTGCTGACCCCGCCCCCAGCCTGTATCCCAGGCTGGCTTATAGGTCTATTTCCACTGCAGCAACAGCCTTGACTCTTCTCTGAGCACACCCATCCTCCCCTCTCTGTATACCCCAGGGTCTTCCCACTGTTACTATTACTACTATAACTACTATTTGTAGACAGGGTCACATGTAGCCTAGTCTTACTTGGAACTCTTTATGTGGTCATGCATGACCTTGAACTACCAATTCTCTTGCCTTTAATTCCCAAGTATTGGGATTGCAGGTCTGTGTCATCTTCCCCTGCTTGGGGTTTCCTCAGTTTTGTCCCTTACTCCTAGCCCAGCCTCACTAACACCCATAAAACCTCCTTGATTTAAATTTAATTTTTCAACATCTTTCTTCCACTATGGTTCACCAGAAGCTGCAGGAATCAGTGATGGGAGGTGTGGCCAGGGGTGAAGAGTAGGGGAGATGGCCAGAGAAAGTGTGGCTTAAATATCCTCAATAACCTTCCTGCCCTTTTTGTACATCAAACTGCCAAAAGCAAAGTTAACAAACTGCTCCTGACTAGTAAAATTATATAGTGGATGGTAAGAGACAACGGCGTGGGGGGTCAAGGCTAAAAGACGCGCAGAGAACTTGCACTCTAATTGATGAGCCCTGTTTCCTGTGTGACCTTCTCAAGGACCTTGCACCTCTTCTGTGGCACTCTCCAGAGCTTGTCTTCGGATGCAATTATTTATATATTAATCTGACTTGCTGGTTGGGTCAGGGAACCACTTTCCACCGGAGCTGATAGGAGGCCCAGAGAGATGGGAGGAGCCTCGGAGATGGGCGGGGCTAGGAAGAAGAACAGGGCTGGAGAGGTGGGCGGGGCTCAAAAGATGGACGGGGCTGGAAAGATGGGAGGGGCTGGAGTGGTGGGCGAGGTTCAAAAGATGGATTGGGCTGGGCTCGAGAGGAGGGCGGGGTTTAAAAGATAGCCTGAGCTGGAAAGATGGAAGGCGCTAGAGAGGTGGGCGAGGTTCAAAAGATGGACAGGGATGGAAAGGTGAGCACTCTGGGATTGACAAAAGCAGAGTGCTGGTGTGGTAGTTAAAAAGTCTGCTCTGAAGCCTGTCACCTTCACCTTTCTTTTAAATTCAGGAGAGCATAACAGAAAGTGTATGGCTGTGGAACAGAAGGTCATTGTTTCACTTTTTAAAGACTATAGTGGAATCATGGTCTCGGCAGAGTAATTTGTAGAGATAAAATACATTTCCACATTGATGGGGTGACAGTGTGAACGACCAGGGCAAAGCTGGGAGTCTGCGCACAGGTCAGAGCTGGTGAGGAGACATAGAAGTCAACTTTTGGCCCAGGAAGGGGAGCTTTTCCGGCTGGACAGCGGTGTCCTTGTTCCTCAGTGTCGCCACCACCAGGGGCAAGTGGAGGGAGTTCGAGCTGATGCTTCTTGTGGCTGCTGGAGCCTGGAGATGCTGGACCTGGGACCTGCTTTCTGAATGTGGCCCTTGGCTAGCGCAAGACTCCAGAGCATGTACAGCCCAGTGTGACCCAGAATTTGACCTGGTGCAGACCTGGCTGGGGAAGGTGCAGAGGGATCTAAATCAGGGTCTCTGGTCTAAGAGGTCTGGAAGTCCCTCCGTGGCCCCTGGGCAGGGATGTTCAAGTACCGGAGGGAACTGTTAAACAGAAGCACCCTGAGGTCAGAACAAGGCAGTTGTATGCCTGGAGGTGGTGGCAGTGTCTGGGGCTTCATGTGAGGGTGCCATCAGGATTCCAGGAAAGGTCAGGTAGAAGATGGCAGGCTGCACACCCACAGACAGATGATGTGTTAATATTTTCTGGAGGCTCGCAAATTACCCAGAGGATTGTGCACAGGCTTGGGGGCTTGTGCCTTCCCAAGGTCATCCAAGGAAGGAAGGTGGGAGAAATAGCTCCAATTGGGACTTTGATTGGGAGCAGGAGGTGTCCCTCTGGAATCTTCTATAGGGAGGGGGGGCCACAGCTCTGTTCTTGGGGCACAGGTATGGCTGGTCTGAGGGAAGACAGAGCTTCCTCTTTGATTGCAGTGCAGCAGACACCCACACCAGTTGAGCTCAGCAGGCATGGGGAACCCGGATAGGAATGGTTAGCTGTGACGGAGTGAATTTTTTTTTCTTGCCCATTGAAGGGGTGGGGTGTAAAGGTTCCTGTACTGTGGTACTTATGTCTTTGAGGTATTTGGAGATCTGACCTGTTTTGAGAAATCCAGGAAGGCTCCTCAGAGGAGGTAATATTTAAGAGAGGCCGAAGCTAGTAGGATGCAGGGAGAGAGCAGAGGCTTCATCGGGATGCAGGGGTGGATGCGGGGATGCAGGGGATGAGCTTAGCTTCTTCATCCTATGTGAAGACTCCTCCAGAACGCCTCACAGTGGGCTGTCCTATCTCCTGGCCAGGCATCTTGATGGTTTGTTCTTCCTGGGAGGTGGTCCTTTGGTCTCAGCTGGCAACAGCTCTGGGCCTTAAGGAGGCTTCCAGGGCCTTATCATCTGAGCAGGGCGGGGGTGTGTGTGGATGGGGATTTGTGGCCCCCAGACCTCTGTTAGTCTATATGCCCTGCTGTTTAGTCAGGAGCGAGTGCATGATGCTGGCTACCCACTTAATGGCCCAGAAAGGAGGCAATCATGTCCCTTCCATCTGAGAGCACACACAGAGGAAGCCCATTAGAAGCTGGATATGCACACCAACCTCTATTAGTTGGAGCAAGAGCAAAGGGCAACATGGGCCAGAAGTGCTGCGGCCCAGCAGGGTGGAGCACACCTCTTTCAGTGTGCTAGGGTCCTTGTGAAGGCTAGTGCTGAGGCTGGAGAGAGCTGTAGGTATGGGACAAATAGCATTTTCGGAGACCTGGGAAGCAAGCTAAGGAAAAGGCCGGCAGATGTTCACTTCCTCCTCGTTTTTGCTTTGAAAGTAAATGATCCAGATTGGAATCAAAACCACAGGGGTGGAAGTTCTCTTTCATTGACTGCCTCTGGGCTCCTACGGGGTAAGGCAGATGAACTTCAGTCAACAGGCAGGGGGAAAGCTGAACTGGCTTAGCCTGGCTCGGGGGTGTGGGTAGAGAGCGCTGAAGCCTGACTTGGGCTCTCCAGTCTAGGGTGGCCCTGAGCAGAATCAGCTAGAATCTCATGTGACTTCCCAAAGCCACCCTCATGACCCTGGGCCATGGCTCTGGTGAGCCAGACAAGGAATGAACAGTCACAAAAACAGACCGATGAGCCTGGGGGCGAGTGTTTGAGGGGTCCTGGTTAGGCTGAGGGGGGCTGGCTGGAGTATAGAGCAATAGTAGGTTCCAGAATTCACTGAACATCACAGTGAATTGTGAGAGACATGCAATACAGAGACCCGTAAATACAGCTTCTGCCCCAGTGCTGCTGGGCACATGCTCCAAGGCCCTGGCCGTCTGCATCGAACTGAACAAGGCAATAAGGTTCAGCCTCCGGCCACTGCATGCAAACTCCATACAATTCTAAACCAGGCTTGCTCCTGATATGAGTACCCACTATCGGGGATGGTTTTCTGGCTACCGCCGACTCTTCCTTGATTCAGCCCAGATAAGCCACTGCAGTCTTGAGGCTGATTCATAGTCTCAGTTCCCTTAAGCCCTGTCCAAAGTGGACCTCTTAGAATTATTTGGGAATCAGCTACGTGTGGTGTGGAGGCTGCTGGCATCTCCCATCACCCCTGTAGCCCCGTTGTTGATAGTTTATTTTATTTATTTATTTATTTATTTATTTATTTATTTATTTATTTATTTATTATTTCTGTGTCTTCTTTCTTCTGGGGTGTAGATTAGCCCCTTCTCTTCCCCCCTGTGCTCAAGACATGATTTCTAGGCGGGCACAGCAGCATATACCACTAACAGAATAACCCATCTAAACCAAACTGAAGAAAACACAATTCCTTGCTCGGGAGATATTTGATTCTAGTGAGTCATGTCCTTGATCTGAGAACAAATGTTTCTTAGTAGGCATTGTTAGGCCTCTTTCAGTCTGTGGCGTGGGCCGAGTCAGAGGTCCACACTGCCCCAAGCGATCCTCAAGGAGACTTCTTTGTCCCCTTACCAATTTGTTCTAAGAGAGGATGTCATTGTACTCCATGCTGGCCTCAGCACCCTGTGTGTTCAAGGATGACCTTGAACATCTAAGGCTCTTGAGTGCAGAGATTTCAGGACTTTGCCACTGGGCTTGGTTTATGTGGTGACGGGGACCGGAGCCAAACTTGCTGTGTGTCAGGTAGGCACTCTACCCATCAAGCTACCTCTGAGCAATCAGACCTTCTCGGAAGCTGTCCGGTGAACCTGAGAGATATAAAGATTTCTCAGACCAGGCGTTCAGAATACCTCAGAGAGAGCTGGAGCTGTCTTGACTGAGAGTTAAGAGTGAGGTCCCTCTGCCCCCTCATTTTATTGACCCAGAGGTGGGGAATGACCTACTTAAAACCACAGCGGTGGCGAAGGACACCACCTGTGCCAGGACTTAGAACTGTTTCCTCTGCATCTCAATGCAGCAAATCCCAGCAGAGAAGTGTGACATCAGAGGCACTGAGTAGGACCTTAGCTTTGGCTCCTCCCTGCCTCCAGGCCTTGGGAACTGATGTCTTTTCTCTTTCCTTCCCATTCCAGCTTCACTAACCCTGCTGTCCACTGGATGCTAAGGGTTTCACAGACTGCCAGGCTCATGTCAAGGACCTCCCTGGATCTGAGGTAAGACAGGCAGCTGCTGCGATGTCCTTCTAAGCTGCCACTAAAAGACATCAGAAGTGCACTACATGGAGAGAACCATCTCTGTGTCCCTCTTGTAGGTGGGGGCATGGCTCAAGGGGATGGTGAGTATCTGCCTGGGGTCCAGGTTTAAGTAGCAATGGCTGATCCCACAGCCACCTAGGTGGCCTAGGTAGCTCTGTGCCAGAGGGCTGTAAATGATGGGTATGGCACAGTTTAGGGACTAGATCTAAACTTAGAACCCGGGAGGAAGGCAAGCATATCACCTATAGCTGTTCTGCATATCACCTATAGCTGTTCTGCATATATCACCTATAGCTGTTTCTGGCTAGAAGGAAGGCCCTGCAGAGGGCAGAGAGAAATGGATCTTTAGATTTACAGAAAGGAGTAGTCCTATAGGAAGGGCCTACCACCACACCCTTGGTGCCACCTGTCACTGTTCCTCTGTCCGTAGCAAGGTCCTTAGCAACTTTCTTTCTTTTGAAAGGCAATGATGACTTTAGAATATCTTTCCCAGTCTCTGACAGGCAGCGCTTGATGCTTTAATCCCCTGGTGACACTTAGTTTTAATTGTCAACTTAACACAACCTGGAATCACTTGAGAAGGGAGTCTCAGGGATGGAACTGCCTTGATCACGTTAGCCTGTGGGCATTCCTATAGGGGATTGTCTTAACTGTCTGAATTAATGTGCAAAGACTCAACCTGAAAGTGGGCGGCACTATTCCCTGGGTTGGAAGCTTGTACTGTATAGGGTGGAGAAAGCTAACTGGCCACTAAGCATAAATATATTTGTGCTCTCTTTGCACTGCTCTCTCAGTAAGGGTCTTACTATGCACCATTGGCTGGCCTGGGAGTCACTATGTAGACCAGGCTGGCTTTGAACTCACAAGGGTCCACTGGTTTCTGCCTCACAAGTACATGGAGTTAAAGGTACGCACCACTGTTCTTGACTTTATGTGTGTTGTGTCCAACTGTCTCAAGCTCCTGTCTGTGATTTCCCTGCAGCGATGGCCTGTACGCTGGAATCGTGAGCTAAAACAAAGCCTTTCTCCTCTGAGTTGCTTTTGGTCAAGGTCTTCTATCACAGCACCAGACATGAAGCCAGAGCATATAATAAGCAGATTTATAGGACATCAGGCTCCAGCGTTGTTGAGAAGCAAGGACAGTGATTGCTTCCAAAGGTGGTTAGGGAAGTCTGTGCCAAGACGGTGACTTCCATGACATAAGAGGCAAACCTTTTTGGCCTAGAGATTAGCACAACCTCGGGGGCTGTAAGGCTGAAGAAGTAGAGGGAACAGAGAAGAACAGAAGCAAGAAGATGGAACACAGGGGAGTTCTGTGCAGAGTCAGCCTACGGGGCCAGGAATACTGGCTTCTTGTTTTGATGTGACTAGACTCTTCTGGGAACAATTCTACTCCGTGGAGACATGGTCTGTACACTGAAGCTGTCGTGGGAGAGATGGGCAGAAGATGCAGGGTGGATAAGCAAAGGACCAGGTCTCCAGAGAGGTCATTACAATATGAGAACTACAGAAGCCTGGCGGACAGGTCCAACTGTGTCTTGGCTGTGGGGGGCATGTGGCGTGAAGGGAAAGCAAGGTTGGGGATCCTTCTGGACCTTCCTCGACTGCTCTGACTACATACAGAGCAGAGCACAGAGCTGTCCTTGGAAAGGTACACGTGGGTTCTCCAGCCTCCTTTTGTAACGCCTCAAGCTTGAAGTGCATCAAGCCTGTGTCCCGTCCTTGCTGTGCTCCTGAGCTTCAGGTTCCCCATCTGTCCACCTCCCAGCGTCTCTAAGTGTGTTTCATAAGACCCCAAAGTGAATTCACCAACCTTAAAACCAACCCCGAGTTCATCCCCTTTTCCTCTTTCCCCTTGCCACACCCTGAGTTTAAAGTCCCATCAGTTCAAGCTCCTGAGTTTCGAGCCCCTTCCCTGGCCCCTCCCACTCTTATCAAGCCATCATCTGCCCCACGGACCCACAGAATCTTTTTTTTTTTTTTTCAGAAAACAAATTGAACTGTGTAATTTTCTATCTCAACTTCTCTAATTACTCCTTTTGTGCTTCTAACAAATTGAATTCCCTTGGTACTCTTGCCTCTGCCTGGCTCCCTGTCCCCCTTTCTGATCACACCTAGGAACCACCCTATCCCACCAGGCACAGCCCATGGTAGTCACATAAGCAAGCCACTCTGAGTACCACTCTGCTTACTCATGGCCTTTCCTGGTTCCTCACACCCGCACATGCTGTCTGCCCTTGAAGGTCACACTTATGGAGTGGGTTCTCCTGGGACGTTCCTTAATTCTCTTCACACTCTATCCAAGGGAGACTGCTGGACAGCTGACATTCCCAAGTCACACTCAAGGACAATGCTCAACATTTCCCATTTCCCATGTCTGCAAATGGCTCCCCGCCACATCTGGTGCCCTTCTCATGTCCCCAGGGTTCCTCGGTCCCCACCATTCAGTCAGCCACCAAGTCTGATTAATTCCAGCTCCTAAGAATGCCCCAGGTTGATCCTTTTCCAATTTCCCCTAATACTGGAATTTCCTTGTCAGAGCTTTCCTGAATGCTACCGGCTAGTTATTTGTTAATTTTTGAGCTATCTGAGTTCCTTTCTAGAATAGGAAGGCAAGATTGTGTGGGGAAACCACATGTCTCCAGTGCTGAGCAACATCCAATAGGTACCAGCTCCACGATGATCTAATGAACTATGCCCCTTATTCAAGGAGTATACCTTTCAATCATCCAAAATATTAGACTCCTGGTTACTTTCCCCATCTCCCCACCCTGTACCCACTTACATGACCCTCATCCCTCTGTTTCCTGACCTTGTGTTAGCTACTACAGGATTCCCAGGCCCCAAATTACACACCCAAAGCATTGTGTGATCCACGGAGGAGTGTGGGCCCACGCTTTCCTCACTGTCTGCTAGTGCTGGATGCCTCTATGCTATGCTTTCCATGTGAGCTGGGCACTCAGGCAGGCATTATACCAGCTCTGTGTTCCTCTCGTCCTCTCAGTGTCCAGAGCTCTGTAGGAGCTTCTGGGAATGAAGGCAGGAGGCTAAGACAGGCAAACTGTGACATTTCCCCAGAAGTTCTCCACCTTTCTGAGGGGGCTCTTCTGTCATCACATGGTTCCTGTGTGGGGACTGATTCTGAAGCGTCATAGTGACATGGAGACAGGGGACTGTAACACAGTCTAGGTGGGCCTATGTGTGGGTGGTGGTTCTGCCTTTCTGCCGGCAGTGTCAGGATGCCACCAATAGCCCAGCTCAGTGGGGGATCGGCGTTGGGGATTGCTGGGCAAAGTCGGGGACTTGGAGTCTGCCGTCTGCCTTCTATCCTCTAGGACAGCAGATGTCTGGTCTCTGTATACTAGACTGAGGAGGATGAGGCTGAACCTGGGAGAAGGGGATAGGTTCCATGGGGCTCTGGGAATGCTGGGAGTGTTACAGTTCTTAAAAGAGGAACAAAGAAGTTTGGGCAGCCTTCACAGGGCAGTTAGCCAGTGTCTTGAGTCCCATGATAGCTACAGTGGGACTCTGATGTGAGCCTCTGCAGGCAGTGAGAGCGTGGCCAGGCAGGCTGGAGGGTCCAAGATCAGGAGAGAGAGCCCTTCCCCAAGCGTTACAGCTCAGTAAAGACAGCTACTCTCAGAAGATCCTTGGTGAAAGAACTTGTGTGCTTCAATCCATGTGGACAGGAACTCTATGAACCTTGGGGAGTGGGCTGGGACTTGGGGGCGGGTAAATGGTTTCCATTGGCTGAGGTTAAGATGTTGCCGATGCTCGATTTGCATGGGGAAGGACTCCAGGTACTGCATTATGTGACTGATTCCCCTGGTCCTCTCAGTTGCGTGTCTGGCTATGAGTTCTAGAGCAGGCACAGAGAGGGAGGGAGCAGTTCGGCTCCCGCCGTCCATACATCCCTGCTCTTCCCAGAGCTTGGATATGGGGCACCCTCCTCACCAGCTCTTATGCCCATCTGGTGGCATGGTCCACGTGCCCTATGTATGTAGTTTAGAGGCAGCTCAAAGTAGATCTGAGAACTTCCTTCTCCTGACGCACGTGCTTACTCACTTTCTCCCCCTGCAGGTTATTATTATGTGACAGCACATGTTATATACACATGTTAACGACTACATGTTTATGTTAGAATCTAAATTCACAAAAAGAAGGAACTAGACCTGCGAAAAACTCTGGGGGAATCTGGGTATTTAAGGAAGTGAGCAAGGACTCCATATCTAGCCATCCGCGGCACTCAGAGTCACTTTGGTGTGGAAGATGGGGAGAAAATGGACACTGCCCTTCCTGGAAGGACCCTGTGCCTCTGTGTTGTCTGCTTTAAGAACAAGTGCAGATGTAGCTCTCCACGTTTCCTCCTTTCTCAGAGTCCCTGTGTTGGAGGAGACCTTGGAAACTGTGACTCAGTTTCTCTTTTGAAGTTGGAATTCTTCCAGTCAGCAATGGAAGAGACTTTGGACACAACAATTGTCACTTAGTTTGGGCTTCCTATACCAAAGAACAGCTCTGAGTTAATTCTCCTCTGTCTTGAGCCCATTGTGTCTCATGGTTACTGTTTCCAGGGCTCTGTTCACAGAATACCAGTCTGACGGTTATCGCAGGGGTGAGGTAACTTTCCAGAATCTTCTGGGATCTTCCTGTGACCAGGCCTGGGACTCAATCCGACCCTTCTTTCCAAGACTGAGTAGGGACCATCAGTGGGGCTGGCAGGTCCCCATGGATCTTTGCTTTATTATCTATCCTTCCTCCCACAGCAGAGCCTTCCTCCTGAGTGCCTTCTGCCCCCCACCCCCCAACTGTCACTCATGTCTGACTTACCTAACTGCATGTCACCCAGAGGACAGGAACATTTGATTGCTGGGGCAGGGGGGGGGGAAGCCTTTTATTTCTTTTTCTATTTTTTTTTTTTTTAAGCTTTTCAAAAAGTGAGTCATGATTGGCCTAAAAATAGCCTGTGGAAATCAGAAGAAACAAACACATACAAAAATGATACTAAAAATCCAGAGTGCCTAATTATAGGAGACAAGGAAATGCTTCCACAGAATTGGGATTCCGGTGACGTTTTCGTATTTTCTTTGAATCAAACGTTGTGCAAGGGAGTGAAATAGAGTCTCACTCTTAATAAATTTTCCAACCCAGGGACTCAAAGTCCCTCCGCCACGCTATTTACAGCCTCCCTGGGCATCCCTGAGTCTTCGACACTCGGAATCACTCCCCTCCCGCTTTTCCCTGGGTAACCTCCGTACGCCACCATAAAGCTCAGGGCACAGTGATCGATCAGATAGCCTGTCACCGTTTCTCAGTCCAGACACTGAGCAAGCACCTTGGGTGAAGGGAGCTCCGTAGAGGGCAGAGAAAAAAAGATTATTGAGTAGATGGTTCATAGGCCTGTAGGAAAAAAACCAAAGAGTGATCCCTAAGAATTATCCCGAGTTCACCAAGTGCAAGTTCAACTGAAACAAGTTCCCGCTTTCAGCTGATGGGTTTCTTTGATTCTAGACAGACAGTGCACCAGGAATGTGGCAAAATCTGGGTTTCGGCAGGTGTTTTGTAAAGACTACGGCGTTCTCTTTTGGGACAAGATGGAGACTTGTGGGGTAGACAGTAATGGGGTTAGATGGATTAGCAGACAAAATGCTCTGTGAGCCAACCATGTGGGGAGCTGCCAAGGCGGGGTGTGGGGGTGCAGCTAAATTAATCAAAGTGCAGGACAGGGGAGGTGGTAGCTTCCTCCGAGCTTGGCAGTGGCTGGTCCACATCTGGAGCCTTGCATTTCATTCCAGGAGCAACGGCTGAGTGAGGATGTTGACAAATGGCGTGGCAGTTGGAAGAGGGAATTGGGATGGCCCAAGGTCACTATACCGTGCCATGTGGGGAGCGGTTGAGATTGCCAGGGAACCTAAACCTGGGAGACAGAACAGCTAAGTGAATCCTGACAGCCGTTTTCAAATATTTAAAGGTCTCCTGTGGAAGACTGGATGGAAATGCTGGCTGCAATGTTAGAAAGGCAATGCCTGACAGCTCGGCACCGTGTGAGCCTACGTGAACCACAGTCACCAGTATATAGAAGGGCAAGTTGGGAGAACTGTGGGGCCAGCTGCCTTCTCCTGCCTGTGAGGTATTTCTCCCCTGGAAGAACTGACTGCAAGGTTCTTCCTTTTCTGGTCATTATAAATGAGGCCAGCCCTGTGCTGAGCCTGGAGGACCCAGGGATATAGTACAGGACCCCAGCCTTGAGGCCCTCTTATCTCAGTCAGAGAGTTGGACCCATGAGCAAATGCAGGGCTTTTATTACCTAAGAGGAACAGCATGGGATGGCAAGACCAGGGCCTGCTCACTGATTTCTACCAAGGAGCTGTGTGGCACCAGGTGAATGATGGCTCTCTGTGCTCCACCGGCCCCTGTGTTGCTAGGGGTCAATTAGTTAGTTTTGGATAAAGTCTCAAGTAAATCAGGTTGGCCTTAAACTTGCTGTGTGGCTGAGAATGACCTCCACCATCCTGTCCCTGTTTCCTGAGAGCTGGGGTTCCAGGTGTGAGGCGCTGCACCTGGTTCATGTGATGCTCGCGATGGAACCCAGGGCCCCATGAATGCTAGAAAAGTACTCTACTAGATGAGCATGTCTCCAGCTCAGTAGAAATCTCTACAGCACCACCTTGACCTTTCCAGTGCCCTGGGCAGGGTGGCAGGGTGGCTCTGATCCAGGGGTCACGAAAGGCCCTAACCGAGGGAAGCAATACCGAGGCCTTTCACAGACTGTTCAATTTACTGTGTCAATGAGAAGGGTGGAGACTGGCTAGTGAGTAGGTATCTTACTTGGTTAAAGCTGAAGGGCATATAGATCATACTATCATTAATTTATCATAGATCATTAATTTATCTCTTAATGTTCTGGAGGCTGGAAAGTCAAAGATCAAGGTGCTGCCATATTCCATGTTTGATGGGGTTTATGGTTCGGAGACAATGGCGTCTTGCTGTGCCTTCAGAGGCTTACATGATAAGATATTTCCCAGGGACCCTTTTGCAAAGGCAGTGAACCCTATTTGTAAGGGCTCCATCCTCACGACCTAAGATCCTGTGTCCTAATGCCATCACCTGAGGGTGGGTTCTGATGTAGAAATAGAGAAATACAAACATCCTTTACAGAGCTGAGAGCTGTGTCTCCGAGCTGGAGGATAAAGAATGGCGGCAGCGGGGCCCAAGGCATAGGAATCAAAGCCTGCTGAAGGGTCTCACTGGAGAGCCCAAACTATGGAGTCACCATGTGAAGGTTGAAGGGGGAGAAATGTTCAAGATGATGTAATGCATAAAGCTTACCACCAGAGGTAAGGTGGCTTACCTGCAGTCTTAGAGCTTGGAAACCAACAGCACAAGGGGACTTGTCATGGGTGAGGCCAACCCGGGCTACACAGAGAATTCTAGAGCAGCCAGAGGTACAGAGTGTGACCCTGTCAAGACAGTCAGACAGACAGACAGACAGACAGACAGACAGACAGACAACAGAAAAACAATGACAACAAGATGAGAGCAGCTTACTGTCATACCGCAGAGGGCTCCCCTTTTGAGAGCAGGACAAAGGATGGTCACACTCTGTGACTTTGATCTTTGACTGTAACCTCTGATTAAGCTACTGGGGTGCTGGGGAAGCCCATTTCTGTCTGCAGACTCCCTGGTGGAGGAAGCAGTTCTTCTCTCATGCTGAGCCTAGGGGAGTGGGGTCTGAGCTGACCTGGCTCCTGCCCAGGGTGAGCTCTGCAGCTGACGCCTTTCCCCCACGGTGCTGGTGACAGCTCACACCCACTGCCTCCTTTTCTCTCTTCCCCTCTTCCTTCTTCTGTCTCCCCTCATTTCTTTCCTCCTCCTCCGTTTCCCCTTCTTTCTCTTTCCCCTCTCTCTCCCCCTCTCCTTCTCTTTCTCCTCTTCCTCCTCCAGGTAGCGACATCAGCAAAATAATGAGGTTGCCCAACTGGCAGTGCGCATGCCATCATGGTGTAGAATGAAGACGGATGACTGTAGCTAAGAGACAATTTGAAAAGGGATAAATACAGGCAACAAGTTATTCACTACGGCAATTTGTAAAGAGCGTTAAGAACCTGCAGATGGGTTGTTTCACATCATCTCCTTTTCCATTTGCAGCCTGACAGGCCCGGGTAAACGACAGTGATGGATGGCTTTGAGCAAGGCCCCTTAATCTACCGCTCTGCCATTGATTAGTTTGGCTCGCACTGCACCTCGGGGTGGTAGATGTGACCTGCCTCTCCCAGAATCCATAGCTTAAGCTGGGCTTTTGGACCTGGGGAAGAGTGCTTGGGAATGGGGTAGAGGTCGGGATGGGGGAGAATCAGGGTGTCCTAGGGCTTGACACTGGGGACACAGTGACTAACAGCTCAGTGGGAGGATTCTACAGGCAGGAGATTCAGTTTATATAGGTGGAGAGATGAGGCTAGAGGCAAGGAGCAGAAGCTGAGAATCCAGAGTTAGCTCCCAGCCCCAGCTTCCATGAGTGGCCCCACCTCTCCATCGTGACTGACTAGTGTAGTGGTTGTGGTCAAGAATTCTGCAGTGTGTACTTAGCTAAATGCCTTGCTCCGAATGCATCAGAAAGTAATACTCCTCAGGAGTCTGAGCAGGAGAAGCCCGTCTTTCCTCAGTAGCAGGTGACAGCTAAGGGGGGGGGGGGACTGACTTCAAGCTGAGTTAGGCAGTCTAGAGGAGCAGAGGGGACGGCCTGGGGAGGGCACGGAGGTGGGGAGGGCACAGGCTGCTGCAGAGAGAATGGAGGATACATCAAGGAGCGCAGATTTGGGAGAAAATTCTTGATTCCTCTCAGAGCCTAGGAACTGACAGAGTGGAGACACCGCAGAAGAGGGACTACCATATTGGAGAAAGCCTTTGGGTGAAATGTGAGGACTACAGTCTTGTCTCCACTCCTAGGGTAGTGTGGGGGAGCTCGATGCTGTGCTCTGGGTAGTGGTAGTGACCTTGCTGGCTTTGGCATCTGGGGTTTTCAGAAGGGAAATGAGAAAAATCGCAGCAGCCTGTGCTTGGAACGAGCTTTGCTTTTTCCAGAGAACCTCACTGTGACTGTGATCCCACTCCATCCTTGTGAAAAAAATCCAGCAAGGGGGGAGGGGTAGGAAGATAAGAATTCTTGTGCCCATTTCAAGGCCAAACAAGTAGAGGCTCAGAGTGGTCAAGCAACTTGGCTAAGGTTGCATAGCTTGTAAGTAGCAAAGCCACATGGCTGTGAGACGAGAAAAGCAGGGCTAATGAAGTGTGAATTAAGCAAATTTCCAACCAACCCTTGCCTACGTTTTAATCTTTAGAACAAAATGTGCTCTTATAAAAAGCAGGCAATCACTGCCTGCTGGTCCATGAGTCTGAGAAGCCCTGAAATGCCCAGTCATGCCAGAAAGAGGATGAGAATACAGATCAGGGCTGGTTTCCTTAGCAACCGGCTGAACACTGATTGAGAAGACCATCCTGGGGGTCTGGCATCCTTACCAAGGGCTCTCCATCAGAAGCCTTGCTGTTCTTCGACATCTAGTTCAGAGCCCACCACATCCTGGAAGTCCTCTCAGATTGCCACAGTGAACTGAGGACTGTCCTAGATACAAACAGCTATACCATCACACCCCCCTCCCCCTCACAAGGATGGAGTGGGATCACAGTCGCAGCGAAGTTCATTCCAAGCACAGGCTCACATCTCCCTGATGTCCCTGCATCTGCTTAGTAAATGTGATGACCTTGTGCCTATGCTAGAAAGAGCAGCAATCAAGGTTTTCGGGCCACTCTGAGGCAGTGACCCTGACAGTCAAGTCAAGAGGACAGAGTTGAAAGCCCGTTGGGTAACTAAGCTACCATCTGCCCTTGGACACTCACTTTGCCCTTCAAGGTTTCGTGGTTCTGAAATTGTAGATTTCAGGGATGGTGGTCGTGAAGAAAGATGCCCTCCCTGGTCGTTGGTCCTCGGCCGGGACTGTCTTATCAGAGACATGGAGTTTGTAAACTGCAGAAATCTGTACGGAATCATAACGAGGGAAGTGGAGTTGGCTTCGGGACCCTTTTCTTCTTTTTAGATCCTACATCTGATTTTGATGTTCAGCCAGAGCTGGGAAGTAATGACCCCCAAGGAGACTTGAAGCAGATCTCCCTAATTGAGTTCTATGCATTAGGGCACTGTGCCTTATGAGTGCCTGCTGACTACACTTTGGCGGCTGTCTCTGCGCACGGCATTCAGGGAACACCTGTAAGGGAGACGGGAAAGCAAGGATGGGCAAGGGAGATCTCAGCCCCACTCC
Organism: Mus pahari; assembly: GCF_900095145.1. NCBI lineage: Eukaryota > Metazoa > Chordata > Mammalia > Rodentia > Muridae > Mus > Mus pahari. The sequence goes on along the minus strand of NC_034599.1, from coordinate 38,724,228 downwards.
CCCGCAAGGTGGCCGACAGAGGCAGAGCAGTGAAGCCTCTGCCCTCCCTTCCCCTTGGGCCAGACCAGCTCCAGGCTGTCCTGGTGGATGGAGGATGCCTGCCATAAAGAAGGGTGGCTTTTGCCGGGCAGTGGTGGTGCACACCTTTAATCCCAGCATCCGGGAGGCAGAGGCAGGCGGATTTCTGTGTCCGAGGCCAGCCTGGCCTACAGAGTGAGTTCCAGGACAGCCAGGGCTATGCAGAAGCTCTAAGTGTCCAGGCAGCTGGAGGTATGGCTAGATTTCTGGAGGGTTCTAGGATGCCCCACTACAGCAACTGCAGTAAAGAGAGAGAGGAGATCCAAGCCCAGATTTACAGAAGTAACTGCAGAGATTGGATGGAGCATGGCAGCAATATCAAGATACGCCAGGCTAGTGACCCGTCTCTGAAATCCCTGCGCTTGGGAGGCAGAGGCTGGAAGACCACAAGTTTTGAGACCAACCTGGGCTACATAACAAAAGCTGTCTCCCAAATGGAAGTTTTGTTCCAGTATTAAATTTGTTGTAATAGAGCAGGAGGTATGTACCCTTTTGTTTTAATCCACATGTCGGAAACATAGTTTATTTTTATTCTTCAGAGTAACATCTGGCCAGCTGTTAGGTCACCTGTCTAAGAGTATCCGAAGGGGCTTCTGTAGAGGATGGTGATCTTGTTTCTATCTGATGAGGGGGCCTGGATGACCTCATTTGTTCTAGGACACCTCCATGCCCCCTGGCATGAGGCCAGATGGACTGACCAACAGGATTGTCATCCAAGTGTCTTTGTTTTCCAAGGAGGAGGACATGCTGTCACCCTGGTCTTTCCCCATGGGCTTGCCAGAGATAGCTGGGTCTCATTCTGAGATGGGGGGCAGGTTTAGGGTGGCACTATACATTCACCTTTGCTTTAAGGGTCTCAAAAATCAAGTGTGAGTGGTGAGTGCTCCCATCCTCAGTGCTGGGACACTATTATATACACAGAGCTGGTGGAGGCAAAGCTGGAGAGGGAGTACAATGCTCCCCTGGGAGAACCAGCTCTGAGGAAGCCACTGCAGAAAGAATCAGACCTGAGGGTGCCATGGACAGCGTCAGGGGAGCACTGCTGGGCTCGCCATGGTCAGAGGAGCACTGCTGGGCTCACTATGGTCAGGGGAGCACTGCTGGGCTCGCCATGGTCAGGGGAGCACTGCTGGGCTCGCCATGGTCAGGGGAGCACTGCTGGGCTCGCCATGGTCAGNGAGCACTGCTGGGCTCGCCATGGTCAGGGGAGCACTGCTGGGCTCGCCATGGTCAGGGGAGCACTGCTGGGCTCGCCATGGTCAGGGGAGCACTGTTGGGCTCGCCATGGTCAGGGGAGCACTGTTGGGCTCGCCATGGTCAGGGGAGCACTGTTGGGCTCGCCATGGTCAGGGGAGCACTGTTGGGCTCACCATGGTCAGGGGAGCACTGCTGAGGTCACCATGGTCAGGGGAGCACTGTTGGGATCATCATGGCCTGTCTGTGCACATATGTACACCCAACCACCCTCATCTTCACTGTTTACTGCTCTTTCACCAGAGTCCTCACCCAGACCGAGGAGTGTGAAGGTGATCAGTTCATCTCAGTCACCTGACATCCCCATCACCCATCCTGGCCCAGCATTGTACCATCAGTTCATTTCCTCCTTTATCCAACCAATTCCTGTCCATCTAGCTTGGGAACTCTTGTTCACTCTTCAGGAACCACTCAAGACTCCTCCTCATGGTACATTGGAGGTCCCAAAGGCATCAAGACCAGGAACAGGCCTCTTGGGGATTACAAAGTTAACTCCAGGGTTGAGATTTCAACACTTAGAGGTGTTTAAAATTAGCTCCAGACTGTGGGGTTCAGAGATAAAATGAGGATCCAGCCTGTCTGGAAACCAGGTCTAGGGAAGGTACTATAAGCTAGTCTGGCAATTGTCCTTCAATGAATCCATGAGGGAGGAGGAAAGTAGGGGTGGGGGAGGGGAGGTGCCAGACGGAGGCCCTCAGGTCAAGAACAATAAATAAAAGGGTCAACCAGGAGTGAGGAGGTTCAGGGATGGTGGTGGTGGTGGTGGTGGGGACAGGTAAAGTGAGGTCAGAAGTGGAGAGTGCAGTGAATTCTCTGGCTGCTTGGAGCAAACTCCATACCTTTGGTGTCTGTTGCCTGCCTAATACAGTGACCCTGCCTTTTGGAAGTATTTGGTTACCCCCTGAGAATGCAGATGCGGAGTCGGGTCTGTGCTGGTAGACTCCGAGTGACCCAGAAACTGAGTGCAAGGACTTTGCTTTGGGAGCGAATGGGTCGGGTGGAAGCCAGGTATTTCAGACTAACATCACTGTGGGTGGGCTGTGGCACGGTTTGCAAACAATTCCTTAGGTCCTATCTAGTTAGGACCAGACCTCCTCCTGGAATGGAAGAGAGAACAGTGGGCCCCTCCGACTCTGACTCCCTTCCTTTATCAGACAAGTGGAGCTTTTATAGCAGCAGCATGTCTCAAAGAGGGCGGAGGAGAGCCAGGACCCGGCACTACCAGGCCTCACATCTTGTTCAGCTTCCTGCCTTGGGAGCTCCAGTCAACCTCGTCCTTCTCCTGCAGAGGGGGTTCTGCTTGTGGGTTCTGCTTTGGTTTGGATGTGCCATGTTCTCTGGTGGACTTACGTGTTGAAGACTCGGTCCCCAGGTGGTGAATCCGATCACTGAGAAATGGTGAGATCACAAGAGCTCTGATGTCATCCTTAGGCTAATCAACCCATCAATGGAGTTATCACCTGACGACATCAGGAGTCATTGGAGGCTCAAGAGGCGGGTGATCTGCCTGGAGGAAGTGGTTTATTTGGGGGACACATTTGAAGGTTTATCTGGTCCTAGCTCCTTCCTGTTATCCCTCTGCTTCTGGGTGCCGTGAGACGTGTAGTCTCTGTCATATGCTCTTCCCATCAGGATGTCCTCCCTCACCTCAGACCATAGCAATGGATCCGCTGAACTCGACTCCTGACTCTCAGGTTTGTCACAGTGACTTCTCGGGGTCTGAGAAGCCTTTCCCCAGGGGGTCCTGCTCAAGCAAGGGACTTTGTACCTTTATCTCCTCCTCAGCCTTCTCTGGAGGACAGGTTACAGAGAAAGACAGGACAGTCAGACCTTTTGGCTCAGCAACATTCAAAAAGAGGCATCCTCTGCCAGCTTCTCAACCTTTCTGATGTTGCACCCCTTTAGTATTCACCTCCTCATGTAGTGACCCCCCAACCATACAATTATTTTCGTTGCTATTTCACAACTGTTATTTTGCTGCTGTTATGAATCATAATGTAAATATCTGATATTCAGGATATCTGTTAGGTGGACCCCGTGAAAAGGTCATTTGACCCAACAAAGGGGTCGCAACCCACAGGTTAACCACTGTTCTTGCGGGGTGTGTGTGTGTGTGTGTGTGTGTGTGTGTGTGTGTTTGCCTACTGTCCCTCATAAATGAAAAAACTAGCTGGGTATGAGCTCCAATCCCAGGCTCTCAAGTACACGTGTGCCTGGTGTGCTTCTCTACCCTCTGTGGGTTTTCTAGGATATGTTAATGAGGTTTCCAGAACACTCAGCAACACAGAGGTTGCTATGTAGAAGGATGGCTGCTCCTCTTTCCACCAGTGCCAGTCCTTCCTACGGCCATTCCTCTTCCTTTTAATCCCAACCTTTCACTAAGATGGATATTTCTAGAGAACACTAAGGTCATCCAGACCCTTGAGGCCTCAAAACCATCACTTTTCTCTATTACCTGTATGTTGTGTGTGTATGTGCGTGGCCACGTGTATGCCCCGACACACCAGCCACCGTGAGCATGCTATGGTTTGTATGTGGGTGTCAAAGGACAACTTTCTGCTGTTGGTTCTCTCCTTCCACTGTGTGGGTCCCAGGGATCAAATCCAAGTTGTCGGTCAAATACATGCAGCCACCTAGTCATCTCTGTTTCTCTCACTGGAGGCAGTCTGGCCATTGTAGAATCCCTCTAGAGCACCTTGGACACTTAGCCCTGTGGAGGAGTGGAGAACCTTATCACAGAGGATGTACCCCTGCAGTGGGAAGTCAGGGGAGTGGAAGGGATGGTGGGACACACCACTCTGACTAGTTTTGGCAGTTTTGAAGGTCATTTTTTCCCCTTTCCACCAAAGAATTTAATTAGGCTTCCACGAAGCAGTTAGATTTAGGAGCGGAACATTTTTAGCTCCCCTGCAGGGAGGGCTCATGAATATTAAAGGCCAAGGATAGAGGCAAGAGACAGGAGCAGGCCAGCTCATACCCTGCTTGATTCCCTGGGAACTAGGCACGTGGGCACAGGCTGAGGGCATCTGGGGTCCCTGGGTGGGGGATCCATCGCAGCCCCAGCAGTCCCATGTCACCGAAAGTCACTGTTCTTAATCAGTTGGTCACCATCCTGTTCCACAGTGTTGCTAGTGCAGAGGGGCCTGTTGGCCTAAGGGTATAGGCAACAACAGAGGGGTCAGCCTGGGGCAGGCCACTGAAGACCCACTTCTGAATCTCCTGTCTTGTCCTTGTCACCAAGAGAGTGACAAATGCCAGGGCAAGCAAAAGGGGGTTCCTATACCACCCTCCCCTTGTTTTTCGAGTCAGGGCTTCTCTGTGTAGCCCTGGTTGTCCTGGAACTCACTCTGTAGACCAGGCTGGCTTTGAACTCACAGACATCTGCCTGCCCTTGCTTCCTACGGGCTGGGATTACAGGTGTGTGCCAACACTGCCCACCAGGGTAGCCTATCTTCTAAACAGGACCTAGGCTTAATCACTTCAGAGAGCAAGGACTGATGAGCCAAAACGGCTTAATAACAAAAAAGACACAAAGATGAACCTTAATCTGTCCTCGGAGAGGCAGACGGGCATTCCAGAGTCCACTGACAGGGATGTGCTCAGGCCAGAACATGCCATGGCTAAGCTGGATTCTTGGGTCTGAGGAATGTTAGCAGGTAGGGAATGTCAGACAAGAACTCTACAGGGCTGATCAGCTGGCCATTGTGGGGGCTAACTTTCTTGCCACCTCAGGACCACCCTTGGCCAGCTTAGCAATTGATAGCAAGCTGACTTCTCCTTTTGCAACAGTCCCACAGAGCACAAATCTGTCCAGACATTGTCCTTCCCATCATCCCATGGGAACCTCACTCATAGCATATTCAAGCAAGGGATGCAACAAGGGGTCTCTTCTGCTTCCATTTTGCAAGCAGGAAAACGAGATGCTGTGAGTGTCAGTCCGGGTCCCTCTTTTGCTGCAGTCATAGAGTCGGTCAATGGGAACACTGGGTCTGGAAGGTTGCAGGCACTTGGCTCAGTACTTTCCTGGTTTTACCTGTCACGGTACTACTTGAGTACAGTCAAGGCCCTGAGAAGAGGCTCTGGGGTGTGTCAGAAGGGATTTGAAGGGTTGAGATCAGGCTGTGCCCTCCTTTAAGCTATATATTAGGTGACACAGCGGATTGTTAATCCATCAATTTTAACATGGTAGACACACAAGATTGAGTCCATCTGTACTTTACAGTCTAGGGTGCGCATGAAATAAAGGCTAGCCTACCACCCCTGCGCCTTCATCAGCTCAATCTGCTATTGCAGTCATGGTTTGGTATCTAGGGCTGCGGGGGACCCTAGGACTCCCCAAATCCCTGAGCATTCATGTTCCTTATATAAAATGGTTTAGTGGGCCAGTGAGATGACTCAGTGGGTAAAGACACTGTGTCAAGTCTGGAGACTTAGTTTTGACCCTGAGAGCCCACAGGATGGAAGGAAAAAAACAGACTCTTTCAAATTGTCCCCTCACTTCCACACATGTACCGTGGCACATCGTATATACATAGGCACAGACACGAAACAAGTATGTGTTAAAGAATATTAACATGGTATAGTGTCTGCATAGAGCCTTTGGGCCTCTTCCTAAATATTCAAAAACATCTCTAGGTTACCTGTAACAGTTAAGACAACAGATGGTGGACTTGGGGGTATAGCTCAGTGGTGAAGTATTTTTCTAGCATGCATAGGGTCTTGGGTCTGATTTCTAGTTTAAACAGAGTATCAGTAGTTTCTAGGCCATATTATTTAGACAATAACAATGGAGGGCAAAGTCTGTGCATGCTCCACACAGACACAGTTTTCTCTCAAATATTCCCAGTCTTTGATGACTGGTTTACCATATGGATATGGAAATGATGAGCTAGAAATTGACTATACCAGAGGCTGGCTGATTAAATGGCAGTTTTTCATAGTTTTGGAGGCTCAGAGGTCCAAGACCACAAAGTGATGGGGCTCTGGTTTACCTGTGGTCACCTTCTTACTGTGACCATGTGCAGAGAAGGGGAAAACAAACCTGGCTGGGTTCTTCTTTAAAAATCACTAGTCTCATCGTAAGGACATCAGTCATCCGACCCATCAGACCCCACCCACCACTCTGATCAAGCTCTGTCTCCAAATACCTTCACTTTGGGAGTTAAGACTTCAACATATGAATTTGGGGGACACAGCTCGGCTCACCCCCCCACCCCCATTGCTCAGTGCCTTTGCCTTGTGCTAGTACCCACTTGCCCGGAGCAGAAGGTGAGCTCTGATCTCAGAAGAAGTAAGAAGTGGGTAGTTTGTTTCACACATATGTCTAAGCACCCACAGAGAGAGCTAGGGTGCTACACTGCATTCTTCAGGTCGTGCAGGTTTCAGGAAGCCAGGATGCTGTGGAACGGGCCTGCCGTATCCTGTGAGCCAGGGAAAGGGGGCCCCTTCAAAAGGGCTAACATCCAGCTGCCTGTTTCCTGGTGCCTGATACCCACGACAGTGATGGTAAATGGAGCAGGGAAGGGTCTGGGTGGCAGAGCATTGCAGAGCTGGGAGTGGGAGCGGGAGCTGTCTCTCCTGAAGGCTGATCTTTAGAAGCCGCCTCCTTATTCCCTGGCCCAAGGCAGCCAGGGCCAGCCACAGGGCTCGCAGCTGAGAACCCTGAAAGAGACTGCCACCTTTCTGAGTGCTTCTGTCCCTTCAGCTCCTCCACAGTGACCGGCCAGAAAGTATCTGTCCTGCCATCAAGGCACAGATTCCAACCATTGAGTGGTGTGTGCAAGAAGCCTTCAGACAGGTTGTGGAGCTTGAGGCCATTCTGCTGCAGTGACAGGGGCTCTGGTGTGTTGTCTGTCTAGTTCCATGTTGCCTTTGGGAAACACAGACTACACTGAGGCTCTGGGTTAGACCGCTTATGAATGCCAGAGGGTCTTTTGTATCCCACCCCACCCCACCCCATTCCATCCACCCCACCCC
>NC_034599.1:38714090-38716750 GCF_900095145.1 Mus pahari | reverse complement strand
TGGAGACACTGGAGACAATGTTACCTCTCTTCTTACCCCACCCCACCCCAGCCCATCCCACCCCACTCTTGGCTTATTGCAGACTTGCTTTGTGACCATGTGCTGGACTCTCACCCTCTCTGAGCCAGCTTTCTCTTGAGGGCAGGATGATACCAGCTTCAGAGCACCTGGAGTTTCCCCCACCTAGTCTTGGATTTGTTTTCTGTGGTTTGTTTTTCTCAGTGGGGACAAATTCTAAAGCAGCTTTACATTTTGAGTGTAGGCCCCAAGGAGCATCAAGGGAAGAGCAGCTCTGTCCCAGTCCATGTTTAGGTTTCACCTCCATCATCTGTGTGATTTTTTTTGGGGGGGGGGGCTTCTTGGAACCTGTTCCTGAGTCAGCAGGGGACATGAGGGGTGCCTAGGTTGAGTGGGGGGATCTGGGTAGACAAGAAATGTTCACATTCCACCTTGCAGGCACGTCAGACAGTCAAGTCCCCGGCCTGGGCCTGGGAAGCTTCCTAAGACTTCCTCCACCCTCCTCCCTCCACCCTCCTCCCTCCTCCCCTCCACCCTCATCCCTCCACCCTCCTCCCTCTACCCTCCTCACCTCCATCCTCTGGCTCACCGTCTGCACTCCCTGGCCATCCATCCATCTTGCCTATCCAAGTGCCCGTAGCACATGCTCCCAACCTTGTCAACTTGAAATTAAAGACTTGTTCTGCAAGCCAGGTCCTCTCCAGGGACGCTGCCCTTTGATTATCCCCTTGGAAGGAGTGGAGCGGCTGTTTGGGTTAGTGGTGTTTCGGGTAGAGGTGTTGGGAGGCAGGGGAGGTGGAGCAGGAAGAGGCCACGGGCTGCAGAAAGCTCTGCCTATCAGGAGAGGAACACCTGGCTGAGCCGAGAAAGCTCCGTGCCAGGTGTTTTCAGGAGAAAACGGACCTCTGGTTTGGATGGTTATGAGCCTGCTTGGAGGGGATCTTGCTAGCTGGTTCGAATGGACTGCCTCTGCGGGCCTAGGGAAAGCAGAGGCTGAGTTGATGGCTCAGTCCATAAAGTGCTTGCCACACAAACATGAGGAACTAATTTGATCCCCAGAGTCCATATTTTAAGAAAAGCCGAATGTGGCTGTGCATGTTGTAATCCCAGCATTAAGAAGGCAGAGACGTATATCCTGGGGCTCACTGGTCAGCTAGCCTAATCCAATCTGTGAGCCATACCTCGATAAGAGACTGTGTTTTGAAAATACAAGATAGACAGCACCTGAGGAACGGTAGCTGACATTGTCCTTAATCCGATTCACTCACAAATCTGTGTGCCCAGACATGTACAAGCACACTGAAACACATATACACGTATAAGAGGCACACCTAGACCTTTGCCGGGTCTTTTTGTCTCTGTTCCATTTTGTTTCAGTCAAGGGTCACCTCCTCTCTCAAACATGTTGATTACAGTGCTAAAAGGTAATACAAAGGGGACATAACCAAGGTACTGAGCCTGTGTGTGTGTGTGTGTGTGTGTGTGTGTGTGTGTGTGTGCGCGCGCGCGTGTGTGCATGTGCGTGTGTGTGTGTGTGTGTGTGACAGCGAGAGAGAGAGAGAGAGAGAGAGAGAGAGAGGGGGGAGAGAGAGAGAGAGAAAAGGGACAGAGAGAGAGAAAAAAGAGAGAGCGAGAAGAGAGAGAAAAGAGAGGAGAGAGGAGAGAGATAGAGATAGAAGAGGGGGCAGCTATGGGTGCTTCTGTCTGGGGAAGGAATAAGATCTAACTGCTGGCCTGCACCCTCCCCTGACATCTCTGTTCAGTGCTGACTCCTGAGGTTTCTAGAAGCATCCAGGAAGGGGTCAAGTTTAAGCTCTCAGGAGCACCTTGGCACCGGCACCGATACCGTAAGCTCCCCGTGTTAGACCTGACCCAAACACAGGAAGCTAGGAAGCAGTGTTTGGAAGGGTCAGTCAGCAATTGCAGAGAGGCAGGGAAATAAGCACATCTGGAAACAGGAGAGATAAAAATATTTGGATCAAATTGATATAAACCTCCTTTTAAAACACCCTACCAGCTCTTAAAGGTATAATTAACATACAAAAAGCGACATGTTTGAAGTGTTCCCACTGATGAGTTTTGACATATAGACTTACAACTGTATAGAGACACAGGCACACGCACCTGTGAGACCATCACCTCAGTCAGATGGTGACAAGCCAAAGGCCCGGGAAGGCTCCTCCTCCCTCAGCCTGAGCAACCTGTGATCGCTGGGATTGCTTGGTGTCCGGGATTTTTATTATAAATGAATCATGAAATAGACTCTTCGAAGACAGAGGGGTTTCCCAAGGCAAAAAAAATGCAACAGCTTCGTGTCTCCTGTTCGAAGTCTTCTGTGGCCCCCCGCCCCTCACCCCAGTGCTGTGCTGTGGCCCTACCCCTGGGCCTCTTGGCTTTGTTCAGGCCCCTCCCCCATTTTGTCTCATTTTAATGCAGAGCAGGCCAGCTATCTTTTTTGTTGTTTCCTTAACTTCTTCTGAATCCATATCCTTGGAGAGTTATCAAGGTAATTTCTCGAACAATAGACGGCTCCTTCTCTGAGGTAATTCCAGTGCCAGCTGTTAAGATACATTTGTCTGTCCTCTGAGGCGTGCGTGTGTGTGTGTGTGTGTGTGTGTGTGTGTGTGTGTGTGTGTGTGTGT
>NC_034599.1:38690108-38714005 GCF_900095145.1 Mus pahari | reverse complement strand
TGTGCGTGTGTGTGTGCGTGTGCGTGTGCGCGTGCGCGTGCGTGTGCGCGCGCGCACGTGTGTGTGTGTGTGTGTGTGTGTGTGTGTGTGTGTGTACTGTGTAAGTGTGTATCTGCACACACACAGTGGCTGAGACCCTGTAAGATTACATAGTGTATGTGTTCATCTGGTAGGGGAAAAGGGTGTCTAGGACTACTTTATTTTCTAATTTACAGATGTCTTCTTTTATTAGACATTAGATGTCATTAGAAGTTAGCTAGCTGCTTTTATACACTGTCACATTTAGTCCTCACTGTGAACCTGTGGCATTGGGTTCACAATTCACTTTAACAAATGGTAAAGCAAGATTTTAGGCTAAGGAAGTCGGCCACAATACACTAATGCAGCCCATACTGTGGAGGCCGGGCTAAAGCTGGAAACTTTTGGGCACCATACTTACTATACATTTCTCTGTACTGTAAATGAGGGGTGGGTTAATTCCTCACTGCCAGCGGGCTGGGAGCAGTTACCTGAAGAGCTGTATTGAAGCAGTACCTGTGCTCTCCGAGAAAGAGTAGCTGGATTGATTATTGATGTCTGTCATGGGCGCAGGTTGGTGGAGGCAATGTGTTCACATCCTCCTTGGATTACCATGCTGTCTGATCCTCCCTGAAGTGTAAACTGGAATCACCAGTCTTCAGGAACAGACCTGGGTCTCTGAGGAAGCATCCCCATGGTGCTTCTAGTTCATTGGTCCCATATAATGATGCCTTATCTCCAATGGGGTTTCATCCCCACCCAGGCTCTCTGGCTGCTGAGTTACGCGCGCGCGCGTGCGCGCGCACACACACAAACACACGCACACACACACACACACACACATACATACGCGTGCGCGTGTGCGCGCGCGCACCCACCCACCCGCATGCACGAGCACGCTCTTTTCTACATCCTTTGTGGGCTTACAGAACTGCCATCTTGTCTCTTTTTTTGACCAGTACCCATCTGGTCCTCCTCCATCAGCTTATCTGCCTCATCTTCAAAGCCACCTCCACTCTTGCTTCCCAGTGGCCTGCTGTCTCTACTGCAGCAGGTGACGTCATTCTGAAATGTCCATGGAGCTCGCCAGTCTTCCCTCCCAAGTGGCGTCCCTTCCTGCTAGGTCTGAAGTCTTACTCTTTCCTGTCTTAGAGAGTTTCCAGCTTGCCAGGTCCTCTCGGGCTTCTTCCTGCAGGAGGAGAGGGACCCCCTGTCCTGCAGGGTGAACACACCCAATTCAGATCTCCTCGAGGTTCACCCCGCTTAAGTGCTAGCTCTTAAGCAGAGCCTCGACTCTGGACACTCAAAGCTGTCCCAGTCCCGGAACTTAGCATGAAGCTACGATGTGCCAGGTCAAAGCCCCAGTGGAAGATGGGAGTTCCTCTGCATCCGCCTGTGAACCCGGATGATGCCAGGCACAGAGAGAACACCATATATCTGCAGCAGGAGCATGTTCAAAGTACTCTATTACTAGTGTGCATTTTAGAACAAACCTCCTCAGATTGTTTATGAAACCAGAGGGAGATGCTACTAATCAGTAGAAAAGACAGGGTACCTGGATGACCTTGGGCTAGCTACTCAGTCAGCTTGGACTTTGGTCTCCTTGTTGGCAAAAGAAGACCCAGTGTTTGACCTACCTACATCACATGACAGAGACAAGTGCTCTGTCCCCAGGCTGGATCCTTACTGAGCAAGTCCCCAGGAGTGTGACTGGGTGTGGAAGGCAAGGGTCACTTTCTGGTGATTATTCTTTGTTCTTGATCCCAAGACTGCTATCTGTGCCCCCCAACCCTGTCCTGGCTAGAACCGAGGATTGGCATGGGATCTTCTACGCCCCAGGGAGTGTGTGTCTGATGTCCTCTGTCTAGTCCCTGGCTACACTGAGCATCCCTTCCTATTGCCTGAGTGTGAACAAGGGCATTATAGGGCTGATTGGGGGAGGGGGGTCTCAATGCTTTTAAAGCAAAGGTCGCAGGGGCAAAGGTCCATCAGATTGCTGAAAGGAGAAAGGAATGGCAGGAGAGTAGGGCCACCCTTTGTTGGGTGGCATCAGATCCTCCAGTTACAGGCTGAGGCTTCTTAGCCTCTGTGTCCTAAAGCAGCCAGGTGGAGACATAGTCCCTCTCCTCCCAAGGTCACTTCTCTGACCCTCTTTTCCCTTATGAGAGGAAGTGGATTTTGTATCAGGGACAGGCCCACAGCACTACATTAGGCAGGCAGGAAGCCAAGGGCCTAGGAGCAGCTTTCTTTTCAAATGACCTCATCTTGGAGCCATAGTGTCTCAGTCAGACAGTGGCTGCAGCGCTTGGCCTAGGGAGACAGACCGACTTAGGAAGCATTATCACAGAGCCGCCATTCCACTGATGGCGGTGATGGCCTTGCCTTGCTGACCTTGGTGTGTCTGCCAAGACTCATGGCGATGCAAATAGCCTAAGACTTGGTGGTCGCATAGGCTTCCACTTGACTGTGTGACCTCCAAGCAGTCCTTGTCCCCATGGGATTTGGTCTCTAATCTGTCTGATCATCAAGTGGGGGAGGGGGACTAGAAGCAGAGGTCCCAGGATTCTGCCTGGCTTGGGAAACCCAAGTTTGTTTCCTATGTGTGGCTTTCTTAGCTGCGAGTATAGCATGTAGGATTCTCTGCTTTTTCCAGTCTCCACTTCTCAGTGCAGGCCAGGCTGGGGTCGGCCCAACAGCAACCCCCTGCCCCCATCACAGCGGCTGCACTTAGTTCTGAAGCCACTCTTGCTATGCCTAGCCAAGCTGCTCTGTGCAGTGGACCAGGATTCTCTATCCCACAATGCAAGCATGACCATTGTCCCCTCCGGGTCCCCACTGTGAGGACGAACTGTGCATCAATGATCCACAGCCATTGCAGATAATGGCAGAAACAGTCCAGACTGAGGGACAGTCCTTTCCTAGACACCTTGGAAAACAAGACCAGCAGTGACCACTGGGCTAGGCTTCATGTGTTTGCAGAGACTTGGGGGGGGGGGAGAGAGGCTATGATGGAAATGTCAAAGAACAAGCTTCCTGGCAGCCCCCCTGTCCCTCTTGAAGGACAAAGGGCTAATGAGACAGGCTGGCTACTGGGACAACCCTGAGCAAGGATAAAGGATGCATTGGTCAGTGTAACTGCAAAGCAAAGAAACAAGAGAATCCATAAGGAGCCAGATGCTGAACAGGATGCCAGGAAGAACACATGGGCAGAGGGTACCAGGGCTTATGTGTGTGCTGTTGTGAATAGTAGTGTTTGGGAGACTGGACCAGAAGTAGAAGAGAAACAATGAGCCACCTTGTACTGTGAGGCAAAGGGAGTGCAGTCTCCAAGGCTGACACTCCATAGCAATTTGTTCTGGAAGAACCCAGAATGGGGGAACACATCTTCTCCCTGGAAACTGAGGTAGAATCTTCGTCCCCCAAACCTTAAAGCCTGAGGACAAAGAATGGGATTGTGTTGGTGACCTTTTGCCAACCTGATACCAACTCTAGTCACTGGGGAGGAGGGAGACTCAGGTCAGAAGACGCTCCTCATCAGATTGGCCTGTACGCATGGTCTGTATGGGATTTTCCTGATTATTGATAGATGTGGGAGGGCCCAGGTCACTGTGTGTGTGTGTGTGTGTGTGTGGGCACCCCCTGGGTGGGAGGTTTAAGAAAGGTAGTTTACTTAAGTCTGAGAGCAAACCACTGAGCAGCTTTTCTCCATGGTTCCTGCCTCTGCTCCTGTTTGAGTTCCTGCCCTTACATCCCTCAAAGATCAACCGACGGGATCCACATAAACCTTTCCTTCCTGGGTTGCTGTTGGTTGTGGAGTTTCTCACAGCAATAGAAAGAAAACCAGGACAGTGACCAGTCAATTAGGAGGCAAGGAGTCTGCGGGGCGGTTTCTTTCTAAGGTGTCCTTGAAAATAAAAAAATAAAAAAACAAACAGATTTACCAGTCTACAAGAGTCTCCCTTTGGCCCCTATCAGAGAACGAGGGAGTCAAAAATAGGAAGGTTTGCCTTCTCTGGTGGGCGGAAGCCATGTAAACTTAGTGGTATGCAGAGTGCAGACTGAGGGCCAGTCCATTGTGTGCCTTTGAGTCTGTTATCACAGTGGGTGGCATTGTGGACCAAGACATCCCTTAGGGTTCCACCTAGACCAGGGATCAGTGGGCAGTGCCTCCTTAAGATGGGTTTTCCAGGAAGAGCCACTGGGCTCTGGAGGACTTGTCCAGGGAGGTCAGCTTGGCGTTGGCAGAAGCAGACATCCACATGCCATTGGCTGTAGATCCGGAGAAGGGCATCCATCCACCCGACAACACCGACAGCTCATCTGTATCCATCGGCATCCTTCGACATGGGATTTATCTTCATTAGAGACTTAGTGAGACTTTCCCCCCACGATGAGGTCTGACCAAGGGACAATGTCACCTTCACTCTCTCTCACCCCATTGCTGCAGCAGTGGACAGGTGTTTGGCTGAGACCCTGGGGACATTTGAGTCCCTGTCCCTCATGAAGAGGAAAGATATTGATGAAGGCAAAGGGTACCTGGCTTCAGTGTCTAGCCTGAAGCTTTCCTATACAGGACAAGGAAACCTCAGTAGAACCTGGGGACCAACCACTCCCCAGCCTGGGCTCTGCATGGGAGGCTCTGGAAACATTAGTGCCACTTATGTGTTGATGGCTTGGTCCTCAGACTGGGACCTAATTGAGAGGGGGGTAAAGCCTGTAAGAGGTAGGGGCTCATGGGAGTAAGTTAGGTCGTTGGGTTGTGGTCTTAGAGAAAACACTGGGATACCAGCCTCCTTTTGCCTACAGAATGAGTGCTCTTTCCAGTCTCACTGGAAACTTTCTTCCTCATACCTTCCCAAGCATTGCATCGCCCCTGCTGTGGAACCCCATTTCTGGTTCGAGTAGTAGAGAGACCTGCAATTAAATTCCACTCCTTTTAGCATCAGCATCATTGTCTGCTATAGGGGATGCATGCCCACGATGCCTTGCCTGCAATTGTGAAAGCAACTATCCCCTTCTGTGGAACCCCCAACCCCATCCCAGTACCCAGAGGAACTCTCAGCTCTCTTGTCATTTGTCTTCCACCTTCTGGTGCCACGCGCCAGGAGAAAGAGATTCACTAGCTCCGACACTCACCCACAGAGGTCCCAGGGGGTAGGTGCAGGGACAGTGTGTCCTAAGGTACCCCAGGGAACCCTGATTCCTTCCCTCTCTCTTCAAGAGGAGAACTCCTGGCGCTTACAGGTCCACCTCCATGCATGCAATACCAAGGCCTCTGGGCAACAGCAGCACACCTCCAGGAAAGTTCCAGAAGCTGTGGGTGGGAACAAAAGAGGTGTCAGGACAACAGAAGGAGACTAGAAATAGTGGAGGCAGACCTCAGGCCCTAGGGTCTTGTGCCAGGCAGAGGAGCTGGGGGACTTTAGAGACTGAGGAGTCAATCTAATGGTTTCTGCTACAGGCTCCTGGAACCCACAAAGCACTCAGAACTTGTCACTCTTGCCTCTGGCTTCAGGGTCCAGGCCCAGATGATGCCAGCCTCTGTATGCGTTGTTCGTTTCTGGAGGTACCCTGGAGCAGAGTCCCTGGTGGGTTCCTGGGTCTGGTTGAAGTCTCATCTCTGTCCCCTTGGCCCACATCTATGACTCAGCACGTTAATGTCTGCCAGAACCAACTTCAGGAGAACATTTGAGGTGACTCAGAGACTCTGTTCAATTCTGTCCTTCATTTTTATTAGTCCCTACCCTGTGAACAAGACCCAGCATGTTCCTGATGGAGCCAGATAAATAAGCAAGGGCCGTTCGGCAGGAAGGATGGAGGGGGCTCAATAAAGAGAAGACTTAAGACAGCTTCTGGCTCATGTGGCCTTGGCATGAATGGACAGCCAGAAGAGATAAGAACTGGGCTTTGGTGAATGCTTAGGAGTTTTCCAGGTGAAAGGCAGAGTGAGAGGCAGGGAAGGACACAACTGTCAGGAGAACATCGAGAGTCTGGGATGTACACGGAAACAGCCTTGGAGGGTGAAGTTCCTGATACGGAGGAATGAGGCTAGGGATGACGTAGAGTGGAACAAGATCGTTCAGCTCCTCATGTACCCACTGAATACCACTTCCTGGGTGTGGGAATTAAGAGGGCTTGTGGGGAGTGGCCTGGACTTCGCTCCAGCATCACTTACCACAAGAAAGCCTGGCTCTCTACCCTTCTTCCTCCTACCATTCCATTAACAATCACCAGCCCAACTCACCCCATCGGAGCAGGGCTGCTGGACCTCACTGTGGAGTTAATACACAACCCCCGTCTCGGTGCAGCGGCTGCCCAGGAGGGAGACAGCGCAACAAGAGAGGAAATTACAGATAAGAGCAGAGAAATGGCCGCAGCAAGATGAAGGGAAGGCAGGAGCTGGCGGAAAACAAACCAAGGTGTCAAGACAGAATCAATAACCATCACGGCAGAGAGAAGAAGATGGGATTCATTATAGAGAGTAAAACAGACATTACCCACCTGCCCACGCAGCTCGCTGCGCAAGTGGAAGAACTTCCAGTTCCACTCGGCAAGTGCTGACGTTGGAAATGCTTGACAACCGCAACTTGGGGCGAGATGGGGTGTGGAGGACAGTAGGAGACAGAGATGGGGACCCATGAAGTCCAGGATGAAGGATGAAGCTCTGAGAAGCACCAAGCCATCAGGAGGATGCACAGACCAACAGACACAACACAGACAAACAGACACAAGCTAAAGTCTTACTTATTTCACTCTGGGATTCTTGTGCTTGCCCGTGTGGAGGAACATTGATTTCTTATTCCGGGAGAGCTGGGGGCAAACATAAGGCTGTTGGAAACAAGAGCAAAGGAAGATAACGGCACAGACTAACGCTGGCTCAATGTCCAACAGAGGACTTAGGTCTTCATAGCTGGGGCTGAGAGCTGAGCAGGCTCCTACCAGCCACCACAATCTGAACATGGAGAAAGAAGAATCAGAAACTGGCACCCAAGGGCCTCCTTCCCTAGCCATCCTCAGGCATGGCAGAACCTTCCTCTCACTCATGTGGGGAAAGAGACTCGATCCTTTAACAGTGGAGGTGGAGGCTCTGCCAAGTCCCCGGAGGGACTTGAACCCATGATGGCATCCTCTACAACTGCAGTGGCAGTTATCCTGTGTGATGGAGGGACACAGGCAGCTTAGAACCAGAGGGTTTTGACATCAGGGATAGGGCTCTATCTGTTGGCAGAAGCTCAAGACCAGCATGTTTGCAGGGAAGCCGCTCTTGGTTCTAGTGCCAATACGGAGTATGAGGGAGCTGAGAGAGAGGCACATCCAGACCTCCCTGGTGCAATGAGGCTGCACAATAGGGAAGAGCCTGCATCTCCCAGCATGCACTTAGTGCATGCCTCGCGAGTACTTACTGCGTTATTGTATGTGAGCCATGCAGCAACTGTGTCCTGCTGTTTAGAGAGGAGGCTCAGAGAGCTGATGAAATTGGGCTAAGTTCACACAGCCTTGAAGGATATGAACCAGGGTGTGAACATATC
The DNA here is from genome assembly GCF_900095145.1 of Mus pahari. Classification (NCBI taxonomy): domain Eukaryota; kingdom Metazoa; phylum Chordata; class Mammalia; order Rodentia; family Muridae; genus Mus; species Mus pahari. The sequence continues at coordinate 38,706,458 of NC_034599.1, read as the reverse complement.
ACCAGGATGTGAACCGGGGCAGCCTGATCTGGCGTGAGTCTCCTCATCACGTCATCTCTAACTAAGGAAGACCCCTGGGGTCTTCAGATTTCCCATTCTCAGATGGCTACAGACGGCTCCATGGTGCTACTGAATTCTTCCTCAGAGTCTGCAGATCTTTGCTGCCTGAACACTGGCTCTCTTACTCCCACCCCAGGCTCCAGCATCTCTGCATCCTCAGGAAGGAGGCTGCTGGGGGCTGGGGTGGTAGAAGAAAGGATGGAGGGAGTTGCAAACACTCCATGGTTGCTGAAGTCACAGCTCTTTCAGGCTCAGTCCCTCCTCCTGAACCCTGTGGACCGGGCTTCCAGCCTCAGCCTTATTTCTCTCCCCTCGTCTTGGTTCTTCTTGCTTCCTGGACAGTCTGTGTATTTTCTTGGAATCCACACTTCTATTTTGCAGTCTCTATGCTGTTTCTTCTGGGAACCAAGGGCTTTCAATATGATCCACCAGCGTGGAGCCAATGTCCACAGAGCTATTTAGTGTTCATAGAGTGACATCCTCACGATTCAGCATCTTTGGCCTTTGGAAGGAAGAAAGGAATGATGGGTTGGGGAAGGAATTAAGTCAAAGTGAGATAGTAACAAGGGAAAATGTGTTTGAAACAATGATCAGTCAAATATCACTGTTTTTACTCCATTATCAAAATGGGATGCAATAGCTGTCTTTCTTTCTTTCTTTCTTTTCTTTTTTCTTTCTTTCTTTTTTTTTTTTTTTGGCTTTTCGAGACAGGGTTTCTCTGTATAGCCCTGGCTGTCCTGGAGCTCACTCTGTAGACCAGGCTGGCCTCGAACTCAGAAATTCACCTGCCTCTGCCTCCCGAGTGCTGGGATTAAAGGCGTGCGCTACCACTCCCTGCTAATAGCTGTCTTTCTTTATACCTGCCCGCTCCCCCCCACCCCCCAGTAGAAGCTCAGGCTCAGCTCCACTCTAAGCTGTCCTCCCTGACATCATCAGATCCAAACAGCTCCTCTCCATCCTCCTTCTAGGGACTCTAGATCTCTGGAGTGTTGGGGGATGGCAGGAGCCTGGCTGACCTGTATGTTCTTGGCCTTCCTGTCTGGACCACTCCTCCAGGATACTGGGGCACACCCCTCTTCTTCCCCAAATGCTGTCAGTGAGAAGCCCTAGTCCCACCAGCCAGTCCCTCTCCCTCAGTACTCCTGCACTGACCACTGCTTCTTCCCTTCTTATAAGGGCCTCTTTCACACTTAGTGTGACCCAGATTGTCACATAGGGCCAGGTGTGTTGTGGACGCTCGGTACATATTTGTTAAATAAAATGGGTGCTCTTTTTGTTTTGGCTCATAAATTTTTATGAACTATATAGGATGGTTTTGCAAGCTTTATATGGGTTTAGACATTTTTATTTTTTTTAGAACTTTTTATGCCCTTTCCCTCTTCCTCTTCCTAACTCCCTCTTTCCTTGTCTCCCTCCCTTTTCTCCCTCCCTCCCTCCTACTCTCCCTTCCTTTCTTCCTCTCTTTTTTACTCCCTTCTTTTTTCTTTCTTGAAATAAGATCTTGTAATTCAGCCCAGACTAAACTCAGACTTTCAATCCTCCTGCCTCAGCTTCCTGAGTGCTGGGATCACAGATCCGTGCCACCACCACATGGTTTTATGTTTTTAAATTTCTCGTTCACCTTGCTAACCTTTGTTGGTTATGCTAATCTAAATGGCAACAAAGACTGGGGACATTTTCAAATATCTAGTACCAGGGATTAGAGAAAACCTAGTGTCATAAATCAGCTGAGATGATTCCATTTCTGTAAACTGAACCTGGAGGTGCAGGCGGAGATACTTATCTCTCACTACTTGGTAAATTGTTTTTTCCAGAAACATGAGTCCGAACATTAAGGGCTGACAGGTGAGCACCTAGCTTTGGAATCAATGGTTTGAAGGAACAGCAGTTATCAGGTTCCTTAACTGCTGATCTCGCCAAGGCTGCAAATTCATTTATAATGAAGATTACAATAAAGATTCATTACCATGGATATCTGAAGCCCCGGGAAGATGGAGACTATATAAGAATTTGAAAAATGGGACCGGGTTCCCGTTGCTGTTAGCATTCTTGATTTACAGCTCAAGGGACTGAAGTTCTGGAACTTCCCCTGGGAAGTCATGCAAAGCACACATAGACACAGAGAAGAATCTAGAAAGGTGGATCTCAGTGGCGGTGAGTCGGGAGGTTCCTCGGTTTTTGCTTGCCTACTCTCTGTAATGTTTATTTAAACAGTAAAGTTACAAGATTAAAAAAAATAAAACAAAACTTTGGAAAAAAGCTATAAAGGTATGAAAAATGTTCAATATGGGGTCCTTCTCCCCCCTTTTAAGACACTTATAATTTATTCTAACATGTTCTACTTGGCTTTCTTGGAAATGTTTTCTGTAATTTTTGCTTTGAAAATTAGTGTAAAACTGACCAGATGAAAGAGTTTGATCAACAGCTATGGTTGTGCTTAGAAAAAAACAACAAAAAAAAGCAGTTCGTTGTTCTCATTAACTAGTCACCTCTGAACAAGACCCAGAAGGAGGATGGGGTGGGGGGCTGAGGACATGGACAGACAGGCGCGCGCACACACACACACACACACACACACACACACACACACACAGAGAGAGAGAGAGCGAGCAGACAGGAAGTTGAGGGGATGAGGAACTGAGAGGGAAGAGGGACAAGGTATGAGACTTATGATGCTGAAGGCAGGGTCAGTGGCGCTAAAATACTTACTCTCAAAGAGGGAGTGCCTGAGGGTCCTGAGTGGCTTTTCACCAGAGGAGACGCAATGGTAGAGGAGCCCCGAGCAGCTTCCCTCTGGTTAGGCAGAGATGGGCAGGGAGGGCTGGGGGTGGAGTGGAGGGATTGGTATAGAGGGTTTGGATGTATAGAGAGGGCTAGGGATGGGGAGGGAGGCCTCGACTCTGTCTTGTCTCAAAGCTACATCAGCATCCTAGGAAACACAGCTGCTGTAAAACCAGATTGTCATAAAGAGACAAACGAGATCTAAGGAACAACACAAAAATGCTCCCATTGACCTAAGATTTCTCCTAAGAATGAGGGTGTCGGTTCCAGCGTCAGGGCACACATATTAGCACGCTGATGTGGCAACTGTGGCACCTACCCAGGACTTAAAACTGCCCAATCTCCACCCCAGGGCGCACCCCAGAGTCAGAAACCATGACAATGGCCTCAGAAGCCCATTTGATACAAGCAAACTGTCAGCTGCTAGTGGTCAGCCTGATCTTTGTTCCCTGTGGGTCCCTGACTCCCCATCCCCTCATCACGGGGCTCACAGGGCTCAGCCTGCTGTGCTAATCCCCTGGTTAATATTTCTCTGCTTCTGCTGTGTGTGTGTGTGTGTGTGTGTGTGTGTGTGTGTGCGTGTGTATGCATATGTCTGAGTCTGTGTGTGTCACGGAGGCCTGTGCTCGCTTGGGTCTGTCCCCCGAGGCCTGGAGAAGATAGGCAGACTGTTGTTAGTGATGCTGAGCTACAGAGTAACCCATGCATCATTCTGGACTCAGGTCCTTCAGCCGCTGTCACCCACCTGCTCCTGACTCAGCACCCTGCGTTGGGCACAAGAGAGCAGGACCTGGCAACGCGGCCTCTGTCAGCTGGGCCCAAAGGCTGCCTAGCTTCACCTTTAGGATGTGAGCCCCATGTGTGTGAGGCTGCTGACCTTTTGAAGTCCAGTCCCATGGGGAAAGCAGAAAATTGACAAATACACAGATAACTAAAGCGGTGACCAGGAATGAAGTGTGATAGGGGGAGGGGGAGGGGCAGAGGCTGTGTGTGAGCTGCAGAGCTGGGCATAGTGTGGTGGGAGGGTGGGGGTGGGAAGGAGACTTCTGGAGCATTGAGGGAGAGGACCAGTGAGAGGGGTCACTCCCTCCCCTCTCCTCCCCTCTCACTTCTCTCTTGGGTGTATATGTGTGCGAGCATACATGCATGAGAGGTGCACTTGCTTGTGCATGTGTGTGCATATGTGTGCCTATGTCTGCACTTGTGTGCATATAAACTCCAGGTCCCAACCTGTGCCAGTCATCACTGCAGTCCAGAATCCAGACTCTGAGAACTAGACCCTCTTCTTCAAACCCTGGCAGACTTCCTGCAGTATGGCCTACATGCATCCTTTGACCCCAGTTCCACACCTTGGGTCCCTTCTTCACAAGATGTTAGTTATAGTGCTCACGAGACAGGGTTACGGAGATTCAGGGGAAGCATCGTGTATGTATAGGTGAAGAACAGGTTCAGTAAATGCTAATCAGGACTGCCTCACAGATACCACATGATCTGTCAGAATGTGCCTCAGTCATGCTCAGATGAGAATCCTCTTTACAGAAAGCTGGCTTGAGGTGCCCACTCCTGCCCCTTGCCAGGCTCCACCTCCATCTTTGCCAGAAGTGAACCAGCCATTTACATACCCTAGGCAGCAGAGGGGACAACAAAACTCTTAATGTTCCAATGTGTGACATGGACTCGAGGCTCATTCCCTACCTTCCCATCCTGCCCTGAGTTGGTATAGGTGGCAGCCTGTGACAGATGGCAGTGGTTTGAGTGACGACTTCAATTTTAACTCTTTTCGATAATGCTGGTCTGGAAAGCCACATACTTTAAAATTGTCCCTGGATCATAGATCAGCCGGAAGAGGCCCAGTCCAGCTCAGTTAATAAGCTCTGGAAACGTCATCCATCACACGGACCCCTCCTTAGGGCTCCCAGTGTCGACTCCCGGCAGAGATGAATGGATGGGCCACAACTCTGGGCAGAGCCTCTAGGCTGTTTGCACCACGCCTCTTTGAGCCTGAACTTGGACCTTGCCAAGCCGCACACTCCTAGGGTGGAGGAGGAGGCAGGTGGGTGGGCTGGAGCCATGAAGTAAGTGTCACTTTGAGGGAGGAGACTGGTGTCTCTCTTGGACATGCCTAAATGAGTACTCCTTTCCATCTTCTTGGGACCATTGAGGTACTGCTTCAGGAGCCCTGGAGGGATATGCTTGATCCAGCTGGCACAGATGCAAGCTGAGTCCCATGGAGAACACAGTGATGCCGGCTCCTGTGGTTCCTGCTGGGTAGGAGCTGCCAACTGCTGAAAGCCAAGCTTTGGAGTAGTCTGTCCCATAGAATCCTCCCCTGGAAGCCGTCTGGTCAGCAGTGACGTCCCCTTTGACGGGAAGACATATCCTGAGGCTGTGGGTTTATTCTTCTTGCCGTCTCCCATACCCATCCCTGCTGCCAGCCACTCGAGAACCCCACCCACACACCCAGCCTCCCAGACTGTCACTCACTGTCCTGCCTCAGCCCTGCCTACGCATCCTGCCAGAGGCCTGTTTGCAGCACAGACACCACCCTGATTACATTCTTTTGGGCACAAATCCATTTCCAAGTGGCTCCCTATGACACAGGGCATGAAGCCCAAGGTTCCTGGCCTGGTGTTCAAAACCCAAATGACCTGGCAGGGTATTGACTCTCCAGCCTAGTTCAGGTTGTTTGGGTTTCAGCTTTTGCTCACAATACTACAAACCTCTCCTCTCTTCTCCATCTATTCAAAACACTCTTCTCTCTGTGGGTCCCAGTTGAACTAGTCTCTCCTCTATGAAGCCCTCGTTGACCACTCCAATATAGTCCCTATTTCTAGGGCTCTGTCACATGTACTGTAGCTGAACTATCCCCAGATTCTTGCAACCCAGCTTGCATGTTGTTAGTATTGTGTTGACAGGTTCAAGCAGGACCTGGGAGGTTTCTTCTTCCCTCCTTCCTCTTCTGATGCATGGTTTGCATCGTATTTCTTCCTCTGGACCCATTTTCACATCTCCAGGTGTATCTCAGGCACTGAAGCTACTCCCCTGCACCTGTTGACTCTTGGGAAGGTAACAGAATTAAATAAGACCCAGGAGGAAAGGACCACACTCTCCTTGCGTTCTCAGATCCTTACACCAAGTCTGGCACAGACTGGACAAAGGATACTGGCTGAATTGGATTGCTTTCAACTTCATCTTTTCCTCTTCCATGTCATATGCTGATTTCTGTCTTGTGTTATAAATGATACTCACACACACTCACCCTGCAGCCTGCTCAGAGTGTTGTTTCCCAGCAACATCTCACAGGATACCTGCTGTAAATGCCAAACACTCGGATGATCGGCGATGAAGTCTTCAGCCATTTTTGGAGTCTGTCAACCAAGGGGAGCCCACAGGAGGACGACAAGGTGGGACACGCCTCCTGGACAGGGTTCAGCAGCCCCTCAAGACACACATATACCACAAGCTTTCTGTGTGTTCTTGCACCGATCGATGGGTGTGTGGTAGTATCCGCAACCTGGGTCTTGGGAATGATGCTGAGATGGGCTATATTTCAGCCTTAATGAGAGAAGGAAGTTCTGTCCTATGTGATGACATGGATGAGCTTTGAGAACACTGTGCTAATCAAAACCAACCAGTCACTGAAGGACAAGCACAGTGTAGCCCGCTTAGTGAGACATCTGTCATAGTCAAACTTACAGGAACCAGAAAAGGACACAATGGTGGGTTCTCAGGGCACGGGGGGGGGGTGCAGAGGGAATGAGAAGTTGCCGTTCAGTGGATTTAAAGAGATTTTGTCAGACAAGGTTCAAGTTCTAGAGACCCACTTATACAGCATTATGCTTCATTACACATTGCCAGTGCACTGTGTACTAAAATAATGTTAGGTAGGGGTTTCTGTCACAATAAAAACATTGTAGTATGTAAAACACCTGTCTGTTTTTAAAAACCCAGACCCTCAGCCCCACCCTACCTTGTACCTTCCTTGCCCCTGGACCATCTGCAAGCTGGCAGCGCTGTGTTCTGTTAAAAGCTCTGAGCTGCAGCTCTCTTGTCTCTGCACCTGTGCAATGTTTGCAAAATGACTATGCCCCTTCCCCTGAGTTTCCTTATCTTTGAAATGGAGTACATGGAGCTTTCAGCCCCGGCTGCATCACAGAGCTTCTGTGAGATTCTGATGAGCTCACTCTTGAAGAAAGTGCTTCTTAAACACAGGTTGTCATTATGATTCTGGTGGAGTTTCTGGCCAGATGGAGACTGGGGTCAGAAGCAGTAGAACCTCTCTCATTCACTTGGTTTAAATTAGTAGCAATTGAGATAGTTCTACAAAGTGATGGGGGACGTGGGCTGCCTGGGGGGCTGTATTTAGGAGTGGATTCAGCTGAAGTACTCAAAATAGCAGTGGTTTCTATAGATGGGAGTTTACATTGCTCTCATAAGAACATCTGGAAGCAGCAGGGAACGTTGAGGAGAGAAGTGGTGGCCCACACACTCCTTAGGGATCCATAGTTCTGCCAATCGATTCCCCTGGACTCTCCATGCTACCCCTCTGTCCTCAGTGTTCAAGATGTCTGCCATCTCCAGGAAACATCATTTGGCTACTTTTGCCTCTAAGACAGGAAGCTAGTAATATTACTGATTCATTTCTAAAATCTCTGACCTGAAATTTGGAGTATCCTTGTTCCACATGGCTTTTGGGAAAAGGGGGCAAGTAAGAAAGGACCAAGTTTACACCAGCCAGGAAGCCTATTACACTTATCTGTTTTCATGCCATTGGTCAGAACTTGGTTCCATGGGCACACCTAGCTGCAAGGGATGCGGGTAGGTTAGGTGCTCATACATGATTATGACAGTTCTATTGCTTTGGAAAGAGAGGAAAATAAACACTAAGAGGAAAACCAGCAACTGCCATGGAAGTGAAAAGAGCTGGGGAAAGGAAGGGAGGTTGGCCAAGAGCCCCATGTCCCTTTGTTAGGTCTCCAAGTCCTTCATTACTACATTTCTTTGAGCCAAAGACTTGCAGAGAAGGTGACAGTTGAGATGCATAGCACTTGGAACTTCTTGTCAGCCCCTCCATTCCCACAGGCTAATCAGCCACCTGGATGCTCTACATTTGAGAATGGAGGCTTCAGAAATGAGCAACTGCACTAGTTTCTTACTTCAGAGGCAAAAGCAGCCATGTTGTGTTTCCTACTAAAATGGAAAACAGTTACAGGTGATAAATATTGCTTGCATGCTTAACTTTAGCTAGCTGTCTGAGTGTCTGTCTGTGTGTCTGTCTGTTGGGACACAGACTGGCTCATGAGGCCACCTTCACTGACTTAGAAGTCATGTGTCAAGTACCTGAAACTAATAGTGCCAGTCACTTTCCCTGTATTGTAATCTGTGTTTTATAAAAGAGGCACAGAGACACTAAAACTCCCTTGCCTAATTCATACATCTGGTTGGCAACTATGCCAGCTGCAAACTTGGCATTCTTCCTTCATAGCTCCTATTCTTATGTCTGCACTGGCTGCTCCTTTTGTGCCTGAGTGTCCTTAAGCATGGCTGCCTTTACTCCCTCACAACCCTCCCTCCTCCGTGTCTCTCTCAGGCTCCAGATACCAGTTTTCTGGACTGGAAGGTCCTTTCTAGAGCTCTGCATTCATCAACATTCTTCTTACATTTCCTCCAGAAAGGCTCCCTTCACTGACCCACTTGGACTGGCCAGTGTCAGACTCTCCTCTGTCTCCTTCAACACTGTTGCTTAGTCCAGCTGCTGCCAGTTGAATCCAGCTGTCTTCTTAGACAATTGAATATGTACCAGTTGTTATGATTGCATGAAATGCCAACGTCGTGCTGATTTCTCAGAATCTTACTTCCAGCTGGTGGCTGAGACCCAGGCCTATTTATCCCGTTGCTTTTAGGTTACCTCCCCCCAGATACCCACTGCCATTACATTCTTGGCCTTTCCTCCGCTGCTTTGCAACAGGGTCTCACTTAGCCCAAGCTGACCTTGACATGTTATCTTGCCTCTGTGTTTCAAGCGCAGGAACTTGGCATCCCTGATCTGTCTCACCTCCAAACCTGACCCTGCCTCCTGTTTCTAGGTCAGAGGTTTTCCTAGCTCCTTGGGTTTTGAGCCTCAACTCACCAGCCCCAAGTGCATCTACCTCTGGGCAGTGGTTCTCAAGCAACCCTTTCACAGGGGTCACCTAAGACCATTCTGTATATCAGAGATTTACATTAGAATTCCTAACAGTAGCAAAATTACAGCTATAAAGTAATAACAAAATAATTTTATGGTTGGAGGTCATCACAATATGAGGAACTGTATTAAAGGGCCACAGCTTTAGGGAGGTTGAGAACCATTGGATAAGCAAGAGTTTGATTGGCATTCATGGAAGGTCAGCCAGGGATCAGGCCTGGACCACAAAGTTTGATTATGGCTCATAGGGGTGAGAACAAGCCAACCAGAGTGTGCCTGGAGATTCAGTAAGCAGTGTAGGAAGGAGTGTAGGGAGGGCCTAGGTCTGGACACTGTAGCCTTGCTAAAAACCATTCAGTGCCCCTTTACCCCAGCTCACTCTATCCTGGAGGAGTAGAAGGTAGGATGGAGGCTTAGGAAAAAAAGACTATTTTAATCTAGACTAGGGAAATTGGAGAAAGCGGGCTTGAGTAAAACCTGGAACCTAGTGGGAAGCAAAGGCCACAACCAAAGGATGGGGTCAAAGGTGCCCAAAGCAAGTGTGACAGCTGCATCTGGAACACTCCTGTAGGCCTTGACAGATTCTAGCCCAGCTCCTGGCTCTGCATCACTCTCTGTTGCTTCTCCATAATGTAGGTCTCCACCACAGGCTCTGCCCACTATGAACACCATGCCTCTCCTGCCGTGCTGGACTGAGACCCTCTGAAACTGTGGGCTAAAGTAAATCTTTGCTCCCACGAGGGGAGCCAAGGAAGCCCTGAATGAATGAGGGTAAGGAGCCACCAGTGAGGTCCAGAGTGAATGTGTATTATTGACAAGGACCGATACCTCAGACCCACGAGAACTGGCAAAGTGGTCCTTGGCCACATGTACAGATACTGGCAGAGCAAGCAAAAACTAGCAACTGCAGTGTCCTCCTGGATAACTGCGGCCCAAGACTGCTTCCCTCAGAGACCTCCTGCCAAGGCCTAGTAAACTCCTCCGTCCTGTGCCTTACATAACAAACTGGCTAGTCTGAACACAGACCACGCAACATCACCTTCTCTGTACCCATGTCTGTGTGCCTGTCCTTTATTTCCTGGTCACCACTGTCAGGTTTCCAAGACTAAGCCATGCCGGTCACAGCTCTCCCAGTTGTTTCTGTCTGGCACTTTATCACAACAATGAAGGAGTAACCAACACTATAGTCGTCTCTGTTTGTCCAACAGCTCCCGGCTTTGTTTGCCTTACTCTGGAAGCCTTGCCAGCTTCTCTGAGTAGGTTACATCTTCTGTCACAGTCACCAGGTGCGCAGCTCACCTTTCTAGTACTTATAATTTACATTTCCCATTTGGAAGCTGCGATTTACACAATTGGACTACTAGATGAATGCTTGTCACCTTGTTTAGACTAAAACAGCTACACAAGGGGCAGGGGTCACTTCTGCCTTTTCTTAGCTATGGGGAAGGAATGCACGGATTAATGAGTGTCAGGAATCCCAGGGATAAAGAGAGAGGATGACGGGAGGAACAAGTGGCTGGGACTTTGTTCAGCATTGTGTTCTTGTACGTACACATATATGCGCATGTATTCGCATACATCTGAACACACCCTGGGGGGGTAGGGAACCTGGGGAGATGGTCCAATCAGTAAACTGCTTCCCTTGCAAGTACTAGGACCTTATTCTGATCCCCAGAATCCACGTAAACAATCCAGTTGCGGTGGCACACGCTTGTGGTCCCAGACTGGGGAGGCAGAAACAGGTAGAGCCTAGGGGCTTACCCTAGCCTGGTCTAATCCACAGGCTCCAGGCCAAAGAGAGACCTTATGTCAACAAGCAAGGTGGCTAGACCCTGGGAAATGGCACCTCTGGTCTCCATACACATGCAGACAGGTGCCCTGCACACACCTGAGCATACACACAAGGACTGGGTTCTGTGTGTCTGTCTGTCAAGATGCTGTGCTTGTGTGAAGATTGGGGAGGTTTCACAGGGACTCTTGGCATTCGTGACCATTCACGCCTGGTTCCTAGCCCTCAGTCCCCTCAGTAATGCCCTTCACCTCTGTCTCCATCCTCTATTCTCTGTTTATGCCTCTTAGATGTGTTTATTATTATTTCATACCCTGAGATTTTATTGATACTCTTCCCCCTTTATCTTATGTCCTTATCTGTGGAAATTTTTTTTGTTGTTGTTTATTTCCCTTAACTAAATTCAGATGTTCCTTTCTCTGGTGAATTTTAATACTGTCCCCCATAATTTACCTCCTCCTCTTGTTCTATACAGTGTAGGAAGGCTAGTTAGCCTGTGAAGGAGCCAGGCTCCAGTCTTCACTGGGCCGCAGCACTTAGCACACAGCAGGTGCCTACTGAATGGGTGACATCATGAATGACTGTTGCTTTTAAGGTTGGTCACTGTAGGAAGAGGAAATGTTTACTTCGGTTCAGTGTTTCAGAGTCTCACACCATGGTCTATTATCATAGAACATATATCTTAAGTTCTTGGGGGGGGGGTCTGGCTTGTGTGGGGTGTAGGGCATGTTGTAGAAGGGGGACAGGGAAGTGGAGACTGTTATCTGGGAATCTGAAAAAAAAGAGAAAGGGAAGGGACATCTCATAGTCCCTCCAAAGGGCACATCCTAATGACCTCAAGCTTTCCATCAGGCCCTACCCCTAAAGGGCTCCAGCATTGCTTAGGAGTACCAGGCTGGGTCCCTGGAGGGGAACTGTTCAGATCAGACCACAGCATCAGGCGCCCCAGGTTTGTGGAACAGCGTGGATGTTGTTCAGCCTGTACTCCCCCCACCACCACGGTTACTCAGAGTTGTCACACCATGGGTCCTGGTTTTCTCCTGAAAATTGTGGTCAGTGCAGAAAGAGTACAGTAGCTAACGGTGTCAGGTGTTTGGACCCCTAGGGAAAGCAGTAATAAGGCTCTGAGGGCTTCTGAAAATGTCTGAAATAACCCGGAGGAAATTGTACTGTCATCTGCGCCCAGGCTACACCGCTGAACGAAAGCACCGTCTTTCTCTGCTTTTAAGCTAGGATCGTGTCAGCTCAGCAGCGTGCTGGGGGTGGTGGTTAGCTCATGCTAGTTGGGAGCTAAGATTGGCTGTGGATGAGATCATAGGAGTCCCCAGGGGTTGTGGAAGGAAAAACAATACAAGAGATCCTGGGAAGTTAAGAGCTTGCAACCCCATCCCCCAGTGGGGAAGAGCTCTGGGTTTGAATTTAGGGGATGAGAGAGGCAACATGGTTGTAGCTCAGCAAGCCACCAGGTTGGTGGCTCTGGGTCCCAGAGGCCCCTCCTGGAAGGTGACAACCACCGTATCTTCCCTAAGGATCACATGTAGCAAAGGTTTTTCTCTTGGGGCTAGGGAGGTGGCTCAGCTGGTAAAAGCATCAGCTGTGCAAGTCTAAGGATCTGAGTTCGAATCCCGAGCATCCATGTTAGAAGTTAAGCGTGGCCCAGTGAGCACAACTGTTATCCAGGTGTTGTGAGGGGCAGAGTCAGGATGGCTGGGGCTTGCTGCCTTCCAGCTTAGTTCCAAGTTTGCAGTCTCAAGAAAATAAGGTAGAGACTAATAAGTCAAGACACCAGATGTCCTTCTGTGTGTGTGCACAGACACATACCTTCACATCACACACATGCATACCCCCATGCACACACATGCACATGTGCACTTGCACACACACATGCGCTCACACTCTCTCACACATAAACATACCCATGTGCACATAGACACACACACACATCCCCACGCACGCACATGTACACTTGTGCACACATGTGCTCACACACACACATACATGTGCACTTGTGCGCGCACACACATCCCACCACAATGCACACATGAATACACACACACAGAATATGTTTCCCCAAGGGCAAAATGTCAAGTTAGGAGCAGGTGTCCATCTAGTGTGGGAAGTCACCATGAACAGACAGCACAGACAGAAGTGGAAAGAGAGAAATTCAGGGAAGTGGAGGCTGCCCTCTGTGGTTAGAGTCTGGAAAATAAGAGCAGTAGGTTTGGAGTGCTGGGCATAGAGGTAAAGGCAGGCAGGTCCCCTGATGGCCAGAGGCTGAGCAATATAAACTGTGCTTCCCAAACTTACAAGACATAGGCAGAGGAATCAGGAGCTGCGGGCTGGGCTACATAATGAAAAAAGCAAAAGGGGTTAGGGACAAACCCCAAATCACTGTTGATACTCACAAGGAAGGAAGAGACCGGATCTCAGGGCCAGGGCCCCCACCAGAGTCTACCCTAGTCTCTTCTAGGGACTGGAGCCTTCAGCCTGAGTTCTGAAGGACGTCTTAGGGCAGCTTCCTTCCTGTGGAGCTCCCTGGAATCCGAGGTGAGACCAAGTTCTTTCTAGGACAATGCCCACAGCGACTGACTGTGTCACTGGATCCAGATTGGGCCATCCTAGTGATGAAGAGGGAGGCTGAACTGCATGGAAGCCCCCCAAATGAATGGGGACCAAGACCAAGCACCATTTCTGCCACCGACTGTCCTCTATTGTGACTTCTGTTGAAACACTGTGTCTCGGTGTCAGTCAGCTTTCTGTTGCTATGACAAAGACCCAAGACATCTTTAAAGGAGGACAGAGTTATTTTGGCTCATGGTTTCAAAGATTTCTGTCTCTGGTCACTTGGAGTTGTCACCTTGGACTTATGATGGAACAACTGGTCATGGTGGGAGCACAGGGCTCACCTCATAGTGGTGGAGAAGAAACAAGACAAAGGCTGGATGGAGCTGGGTCCCAACATCCCCTCTGAGAGCATGTGTCCAGTGATGTCCCTCCAGGAGACACAGCCTTCTGTGAGTCCCTGCCGAGCTCAGCCACTGTTGATCAAATAGGATTGGTTCCTGCTTGTATTGTTTGGTATCCTTGGTCTGTGAGCTGTTTTTCTTTGCTTGTCTCCTCTGCCAGCCTGGTAAGGTAACTGTGCACAGCTATCTCCAGGCCTGTGGCCTTTATCCAGGAAGCGCCAAGTAAAATCCATGGCCATAGCTGATGTCCAATCTGACCCTGGTCTGCTATTTGTATCAGCAAGTGTCCCCCTGTCTCCCCCTTCATGTCCTCTCAGTGTCAACGGTGATAAAGGTGACAGTGGTCAGGGCAGCTTGTTATGTCAGGGAGAGTTTCCAGGACGCCCAAAGCACATGAGTGGAGACACAGCATAGAGGCCACCCCAGGAATGAGAGTCATACCACTGAATTTTTCAGAAAAGAAAATAGTGTCTGTCTTAGGGATTTACGGCTGTGAACAGACATCATGACCAAGGCAACTTTTATAAGGACAACATTTAATTGGGGCTGGCTTACAGGTTCAGAGGTTCAGTCCATTATCATCAAGGCAGGAGCATGGCAGCATCCAGGCAGGCATGGGGCAGGAGGAGCTTGAGAGTTCTACATCTTCATCTGAAGGCTGGTAGCAGAATACTGGCTTCCAGATAGCTAGGATGAGGGTCAGAAACCCGACACCCACAGTGCCACGCCTACTCCAAAAGGCCACACCTACTCAAACAAGGCCACTTTTTCTAATATTGCCACTCCCTGGGCTGAGCATATACAAACCATCACAGCGTCAGAATGCCCTGAGTCTGTTTTTTGAAAACAGGAAGTTGTTTAGATATCCTTCCCACTTGCCTGTCCCATTTCCAAATAGCACCCCTCCTCCCCTCCCTCGTTGCTCCCTGATCTCCACCTGAACTCAAGTAGGCAAGTGTAAACCTTGTGGGAGGTGGGAACATGGCTACCGGGGTGACCTCTGTGGGTGAGCCCAACCACAGGACTACAGGACTGTCTGCTCCTAACAAGGACAGGTGACCATGTCCTGCCTGTATTTAGCCATCTAGCGAGTGTCTGGTGGCTGCTTTGTCTCCTAGGGTTCTTCCTAGTGCTTGCACTGGAAGTTTCTTGCCTCTTCTGGGGTTTTACCTGTAAATAAAACAAGATAAAAGGCAGCTTTCTGCTTTTCAAACGCTGACAGGCGCAGCCTGGTAAATTACCTTCACACTTTTTAAATAGAAGCAGAAAGGTTTGGGTGGATTGCCTTGCCTAATACAGAGGCACTTTTCTCTCGTGTGAGCGGCCGTAGATGGGATAATGAGCGTGTTTTTATCTGTCTCTAAACACGCTGCAAAGAGCCTGGAGTTAGACTAACTTTCCTTCACAGTATTTCAGAATTTCGAGGAAAAGGGTTGGTGTGGAAACAGCTTGGGTGTCAGGGATTAGAGGCTGGAGCTGGCTCTCTTAAAACAGACATGAAACCCCTCCTGGGACTTGGGAGGTTTTCCCTTCTGTGGGCAGAGTCCTGGTTGTATATACTGTTTGTGTAGAGGCACGATGTGTGGGTGCAGGTGCATGTGAATGCACACGCGTGTGGAGGTCAGAGGTCACCCTGGGGTGTGGTTCCACAGGAGGCATCCACCCCACTATTCATCTTGGCTTTGTGTTTTGTTTTTTTTTTGAGGTGAGATCTCTCATGGCGAGGACTTGCCAGTTAGGCTAGGTTGCTTGTCTGGGAGGCCCCAGCGATCCACTTGTCTCTGCCTCCCGATCACTGGAACTACAATTGTGTCACTACTGCCAGCTCTTTAACATTATAATCCAGTCCCTGAGAAGGCCTCCCATTGCTCTGTAGCTGAGACTGGCCTTGAACTCAGGATCCTCCTGTTTCCATCTCCCAAGTGTTGGGACTATGGGTATATATACAACACCCCACCCTTCTATGTTGCAGGACTGGGCCATAACAACCTACAGTTATTTTGTCAATTCAAGAGAAGGTGTAACCCTGACCCTGTCTCCCCTTGCTCATTTTCTTCCTCGAGGGTATCAGCAGGCACCAAGAGATGGAGAAGGCCTCTCATGGGACCTTCTAAAGTGCCTGCGACAGCTGAGGACTACTTTCTGCCCCTATTACAGAGGAAGAGGACTAGCAGCAGACCCTCTCAGAGAGTTTAATGGAGGCTGGGAACTCTGGCCAGGAGAGGCAGGGCAGAGAGAGGCAGGCGGCCTTAGTTGGCAAGGGGGAGCTGGTTTTATTCACAGACAATGTAGACCTTCAGTGATAGCCAGCAGTGCTGAAGGCTCCACAGCAGGGCATCCTCTGCAGAGAGCCTAGAGGGGCCCGCAGTCATGAGTAACTTTGCTGATATCAAGGTCACTCCATACATGCCTGTGTCACTGGTCTCCCAGGAATACTTTCCCTGGGTTTTGTTTCCCCATCTTTATCCTGTCAGACCTTAGAGGAGGCCGGAACGAAAGCCAATGAATTGGGGAGGAGAAGGAGATGGAGGAGAAGGAGGAGGAGGAGGTGGAGGAGGAGGAGGAGGAGA
>NC_034599.1:38641518-38690087 GCF_900095145.1 Mus pahari | reverse complement strand
GAAGAAGAAGAAGAAGAAGAAGAAGAAGAAGAAGAAGAAGAAGAAGAAGAAGAAGAAGAAGAAGAAGAAGAAGAAGAAGAAGAAGAAGAAGAAGACACAATGACAAGTAGTGTTCCTGTTACCAGGCTCCTCAAGGATACAGCCTGAGCAGGCCTGGAGTATTCCATGGGACAAGGGTCAGAGGCATTGGCAGTGGATGAGCTCAAGGGTGTTTGTCAATTTGTTTACCCTAGGAATGGACCCCTAGGGTCTTGTGTCTTCTACGTGCTCTGCCGCTCCGTTAAGTCCCCAGTTCTATTTTATAAATGAAAGATTTAACGCCCACAGCGATGAGACCACAGTCGCTTTCTGCCTTGTACCCTCTGCCATGCAGCCGCACTGGCTGGTTATGTGTGTGTGCTACCTGTGTGCTCCCAGCAACGAGGGAGACTGCCAGAGCAACTCAGGAGGAGGTGGCCTTCATGCCACAGTCCCCCATGTGTGCCCTAACTCAGTTCAGTGTGACAGTGAAGGAGCCTTCTGATTTCTCTCTAATCAAGACACAGCACATTTTTACCCTCATTAGAAGATAAGTCAGATGTGAGAGAGGGGAGGGAGAGAGGGCACCGCCATTAGGCTGCCGTCTTTTTGCTGGTCTTCACCTGGGGTCTCCGCTCAGCATGCAGTGGTCTGGATCAGGCAGAGGGAGGGGCCCTCGGAGGGTCAGGCTTTGAGGTGGGACTTTCTTCTTTCATTATTTATTTTACTTTGAATCTTCATTAAAATTTTTTTTTTTTATTTTCTGTGTTCACAATTCCGGGCATGTGATTGCCTTTCCATTTGCATTTTGAAGACCCCCAACTCCTTCAAAAGCAAAAATAAATTATCTGTCATTTAATCACAGCTTATTCCTTGAATAGGGCACAGAATTCACAGTATTTATTTCCTGGGTGAGTTTAACTCCTTCCGGGCCACTCCTTCCTTTCCTATTCTTCTGTGATGCATTGCTTTGTTGTGGGGTGGGGTGGGGGGTGGGGTGGAGATGAAGGAAAGAAAGACAAGGGGGCATGTGGGGGAGGGGGCCCTCACAGCTCACATCGGGCTGCCTTATCACAGTGAGAAATATGTTTGATGAAATGACCGAGGACAGTGAATTGGCCATGAAAGGTAGAGGGGATTGCTTAGAGGTAAGGGCTGAATGTTAGTAAAAGTCCTAAGAAGGCCGTAATCGGTAAATAACACCCAATCTTACTGCCTTTGGCCTCTGAGGAGGGCCGAGCTCTACTGTCTCTCCCACCCCTCTGTGGATCAGCAGCAGGCTCCCTCTGCCTCAGAACTCCTTATCCGACTGTTCTCACTCTGGTAGGCACACAACGACCCTCGACCACGCTCTCTCCCACCAGCCTAGGGACTCCAGCGGGGGTGACTAGCCAGAGAGTCTTGAGCATGTTCATTGAGCACCTTGTTTTCAAGTCAGAGTAACGAACCCACAAGGTTGGTTTCAGGGTTCCCATTTGCTTGCTTTGTGAGAAATGAGTATGTGCTTGGGAGAAACATGTTGTAAGAGATTCTTGGCAATGGTCTGAGCCCCTGAGAGTCAGTGTAGCTTGTATACCCTACCATAACCATCAAACTAAGTGAGTGGGGGGGAAGGGAGACACTGGTCTCAGTGTGCATGGGTTCACAGGTCTCCGTATGTAGACTGTCATACCGGTCTTGGTAAGCTATCATGGTGATAATCTGACCCTGTTCTGTGGAGGTTCAGGCTCATAGGCTCATGGCTGCACTCAGTAACCTCTACAAGGCACCGTCTGAGAAACGTGCGGGGCTAGGTGTTAGTTACTCTTGTGGTAGCGTGCCTGCCTTGTCCAAGATGCTAGGGAAGATGAGGGAAGGGGAGAGAAGCTGAAATTGCAGGTTGGTTCAAATTTTTATTCTGAGGTTCAAAATTTTCATTCTGCTCTTAGAAGCTTGGGTGTCCCTATAAGATAAGCCTTTCAAACGCATGGATGGTTGTGAAGACACCTGGCTATAAATAACACACAGGCCGGCAGGGTTATGACTGCTGAACTCTGGGAAACAGGAGGGATATTCTGTGCTCTGACTTCTTAGAACTGGGGCAGGACCAGCAAGGAAAATGTCTTGGTTTGTCTGGGCTACTGCAGTGGAGTAGTGGGGCCTAGACAACTAGAAACCACCTAGAATTATACATCTGGACTCTGCAGGCTTGGAAGTCCCTGACCCAGGTGACAATAGATTGCTTGTCTGGGGAAGGTCTGCTTCCGGGTACACACCACTCTCTTCTCAGTACATCAGCACAGAAAAGGCATGAGGGGGGTCTCTGGGGGTGTGTGTGGGGCGCAACTCTGGTTCAAGAAGCCACTCCTGTCATGACGTTGATCACGTAAAGAAGGCTCCACCTCTGAACATCATAGCCCTGGGGTTATTATTCCACTATAGGAGTTTTGAGGTGTCATGAGCATTTGGTCCTTGGAAGGAGGCTTTCTGCCTGGCTGTCTATCCATGTTTCCATCCATGCATATCTAATATGTGCCCATACTGTGTCAAGTGCAGAGATTTTAGGTGCAGGTGGTACAGTGTGGCAGGGGACAGCAGAGATGCAACAACAACAACAGTAGCAGCAGCAGCAGCAGCAGCAGCAGCAGCAGCAGCAGCAGCAGCAGCAGCAACAATACCCCAAGATAGTGAAGTTGGTTCTATGGCTGACATTCTTTTCCATGAAGACAGTGGAAATGCAAGGGAGCAATGTGTGGTGAGGAGATGCAGCCAGGAAGCCTTGGGCTTCTCTTAAAGGCCAATGAAGGTGACTGAATCTTTTTTTTTTCTTCTTGGATATCTTTAGAAACAAGGCAGGGAAGATCCAGGTGTCTCGGGCCCCAGGCAGGCAGGGGCTGCAGAGCAGAACCTCAGAGCAATCTTCAGCCGCGGCAGGTGGCTCCTGGAGGGTGGTGCCTGCCTGTTTGCACACACTGCTGGGCTTGTGGTTTTGGAGCCTCCTAGGGAGCAGGGAGGGAAAGAGGGACGGAGAAGACCTGGGAAACTTGCATTTAGTATTCCTGGACTTCTGCTTTCCGCAGTCCCAAGCAGAGAACCAGAGACACACCAGGCTTCTGATGACATGCTCTCCGTGGCACGGAGCTGATAAGTGGAGCGGAGAGAGCAGGAGGGCATTTGGCCAGGACATTGCCTCTCAGTCTCCCATCATGACTTCACCTCCTGAGACTAGACAGGATGGCCCTGCTGGCCAGCAGACAGGGAGCAGGGAGAAGAGATTTGTCTCTCTGTCCCTCCCTCCCTTTTGTCAGGGATGGGGTTGTGGGGACGAGGGGAGGGAAGCCTGAGTAGTTAGCGCTGCGTAGAGATTGTGTAAAGAGAGGCCCAGCCCTAAAGAGGAGAGGGGTAAAGCATCGTTCAATGTGCGATCCAGAGGATGGTGCCTCGCTGGCTTCTGATGAAACAGGCAGAGGAAGCGCCAATCTAACCTTGGCAGGCTGCACCCCTGGGGACAGAGGCAGCCTGTGCTGTTCGCTAACAGGTGTGAGATGGGACCGGAAAGACAAAGACATAAGGGGGTGAAGCTGAGTTTATTCCACAGCTAGTGAGAAAGACCCGTGTGAGGCTGGAAACACCGAGTAGAGGAAGGGGGACAGGGACAGGGAGGGTAAGGGACGGGGGTGAGGGGCAGATAGGGATGACAACTGGACAGGACTGCTCTGCAATCCAGGTTCTGCAAGGAGCCCTCAGGCTTCTTCAGAAGAGCAAACACCCAAAAAACCTGTAGATCTGGGAGGCAAAGGTGAACCAGGTGTGAGCCCTCGCCTTCCACCTTGTTTTACACTGGGGCAAACGTTCGCCCCTGCTAGAGCAGCTGGCTTTAAGGGATTCTTTTGTCTCTTCCACCCATCTCACAGTAGGTATGCTGAAATTGCAGGTGTACACTATAGTACCTAGAGTGTGCTACATGGTTTATGTGGGTTCCAGGGACTCAGACTCAGGTCATCATAAGTATATGACAAGTACTTTACCCACTGAGCCACCTACCTCCCCTGCTGTCGTAGTTAGGGTTTTACTGCTGTGAACAGACACCATGACCAAGGCAACTCTCATAAGGACAACATTTAATTGGGGCTGGCTTAAAGGTTCAGGGCTTCAGTCCTTTATCATCAAGACGGGAGCATGGCAGCATCCAGGCAGGCATGGTGTTGGAGAAGGTGAGAGTTCTAGATCTTCTCCTAGGCTACTAGGAGAAGACTGACTCCCAGGACAGCTAGGATGAGGGTTTAGAGCCCACGCCCACAGTGACACACCTATTTTAACAAGGCCAAGGCCACACCTCCTAATGGTGCCATGCCCTGGGCCAGGCATATACAAACCATCACACCAACCTAAGCCTAAGAATTATAAGAATTATTTTCCTTTTTTTTTTTTTTTTGGCTTTTCAAGATAGGGTTTCTCTGTGTAGCCCTGGCTTTCCTGTAACTTCTCTGTAGGCTAGACTGGCCTCAAACTAAGAGATCTGCCTGCCTCTGCCTCTGCTGGGATTAAAGGCATGAACCACTCATGATGCACCTCTTCCCCCCTCCACACACACACACCTAACAGCATACAGGAGAGCTGGTCCTGCACCCTTGTTGGCTACAGCACTGGGTGAGCTGGCTGGAGCAGTCCTAGAGACCTGGTGGCGTAGATGTGGGAGAGCTGGGGGGCTGACCAGCTCAGATGCCACCCCGGCCCAGATCCAGGGCTGGCTCACCCCAACATCTACCCATCTATGGTCTGCTGGAGTGCATAAAGAAGCCAGTGCTGCAGATGGAAAATTGCAGGATCTCTCTGACACAGCAACAGGATAGCTGAGAGGAGTTCTGGTTAGGATAGGTATAGAGCATTTACCAGAAGTCAGAGACCTCAGGTCACACCAGTGACTCATCTGAACATTCGTAAATAAAAACGTGGGGACGAAGGGGTAGGTATACTGTGTGACACACTACAGCTTCCATGACAAGATGGGTTTTTTGTTTTGTTTTGTTTTGGTTTGGTTTGGTTTTTTTCCTTTGGGAACCTGCAAGAGCACTTACAAAGGGATGGGGAGTCAAAAGTGAGTGAACCATGGCGTGCATCCCCCATGCCCTGGGGTGCACGATGTGAAATTCCCAAAAGAACCAATAGAAAGTTAGAAAATAAAAAATAAAAAGGGGTGCAGCACCAAGGCCGGTCAAACCCCAGGAATTTTAATGCCCCTTTGTTTAGAGGGACTGAGCAAGATAAGTGTTCTGTTAGTTAGCAGTCTTGACAGACAGGAACACAGAGGCTTAGGGATGTTCATGTGACTGACATCTCAGAGCTGGCAGAGGCACAATTTCGACGTTGGGGGCTTCCTGAAAGTCCACAGTATGGTCTAGGTTTCCAAGGAAGCCCTGACCAGAGGCTAGAATCTGCCTTTTCTGTGATGGGAGAGTCAAAAGTGAGTGAACCATGGCATGCATCCCCCATATCCTCTGCCTAAGCACAGTGGATAAACTGGAGGTTTAAAAGTGCCTTTAGGGCAGGAGAGATGGCTCAGCGGTTAAGAGCGCCAACTGCCCTTCTGAAGGTCATGAGTTCAAATCCCAGCAACCACATGATGACTCACAACCATCCATGATGAGATCTGATGCCCTCTTCTGGGGTGTCTGAAGACAGCTACAGTGTATTTACATATAGTAATAGATAAATCTTTTTTTTTTTTTTTAAGTGCCTTTAACCTCACAGGAGATGCATAGGAGTGCTTGAAAGATTCCTGCAGCATAAATAAATTCTAACTCCATCCCCCATACCACTTGCTTGTCGTTTCCTATTGGTTCCCCGGGAATGGTGCAAGCCCTTCCAGACAGCTGCACATGCATTTTACATATAAACACAAATAGAAATGTGGGATGCTTTTTAAAAAAAAAAAACATAAATGGCAAAATATGGTACGTACGATATGTGTGGCTTGCTCTTCACTTAAAAATAGGAGTTGAAGTTATTTCAAGTGATTTCCCCTGCAGCTAACTCATTTTAACTGCTAAATAATATTCTATTGCATATGCATATCGTGTATTTGCATATGCATTTATATATTTGCATACACATTTAATTCTTTCCCTGTCTTGGACATTTGGACTGCTTATGTTTCACTACTAGAAATATAATAACAAAGAACATCCCTGTCTGTGTTTTTCTGCCAGAAGAGAGAATGACTTAGAATGTAATTCTTCACTTGATCTTAGCCAACAGGCTGAAAAGCGATTACAGTGTAACTCCTGATAAAATGGTAAAGGCACATTTGGTTTGAGTGACTATTCCTAGGCGACTTACACTGTTTTGTTTGTTTGCTTAGCAGTATTGGGGGTTGAACCCCGAGTCTCACATATTGTAGGCTACATTCCCTCAGCAGTTTTCATTCCTAACATGGATCTGACCTCTCATTCCCATATACTCCTTCAAATAGTAGATGGTATCAATACTACAATTTTTAATTTGAATTCAAATACCTTCCTTTTATTTGACTTTTCCTGACTTCTAGGGAAGCAATGTCCATGCTATCTGGAATGCCTCTTCTGTGAATTACGTGTTCATAGTATTTGCACATTTTGCAGACATGTTCTGTGGTCTATTTATTAGAACTAGTATTTGAGACAAGGTTTTACTATGTTGCTCCTGGCCGGGCACAAGCTCACTCTGTAGACTATCACAGAGATCCTCCTGCCTCTGCCTCCCTCGCCAGCTCTGAAATTAAAGATGTGAGCCAACACACCTGGCTTGCTCCTGAAGGTTAATACATGTCTTGTTATGCATATTTCCATGTATCTTTCCCAGTCTGTAAATGACATTTTAGCTTTGCCTATAGATTTTCTCAGACAGAAACAATTCATCTTTCTATAGTCAATGTATCCATCTCATTCTCTGGCTGTTCCTTAGTGCTCCTTGGTATACTTCTGAACCTGCTACATGAGCAGTTCTCTTTTGTGGGGGTGCCCGGTCAAGTCAAGGAGTCAAGTGTTTGCTCAAGTGTTTGCTCATGGACAGCCACAGACCGTCCAATACCATGGGCTCTGGTTTTTGTGCTGTGTCTGCAGAGTCTTTACCTCCAATGGCTAATTGGAAATGCCAGGATGTACCCACGTACACACTCCTGTATACAGACACAGTCTTTCACGTATCTGTCTACTCTTAGGCCGGCATCTTGCTGTCTAATTGATTGGCTGTGACTTGTCCCAGTGCATATGCCTTAGTCTGGTTGGGTAAATCCCTCTTTCTCAACTTTTCCTCCAAGAATCTCCTTTCTATTCTTGGTTTTTCTCTTCCAGATGGATCTGAAGTGATGTTTATCTGGTTCCAACAGATTCTCTTGGGATTTTGACAGGGGTTGCTTTGAATTTGGGGACAAGTGGTATCTTTATAATGTGAACAGTCCCCATCCAAGAACATTGAACATTAGATGTCTTGCCAGTTGCTTAATCTTTTTTTTTTTTTTTAAATGATATTCAGTAGGATTCCATGGGTTTTGTAAGAGTTTCTTTCATATCTTATTTGGTTTCTCCTTGAAGCCTGACAGCATTTGTCATTGTTCCTTCTGGTTTTTAACTGGAGCTGTGATGGAAGCTTTGGTTGCTAGCTGTCAGCTGACATATCTCTACTATTCTGCGACCCTAACATCCACTGTGTCTTTCTTCTGAATGTCCTAGGAAGATGATCACATCGTTTGCAAATAACATCCTTCCTTTCTGTCCCCTTTTCTACCCTTGAACCAGTCTCCAGGCCCCTTTCACCTGCTGTTTCTTCCCTCAAAACTCTCCTATATTCTTTCCAGATATTCCAAAGGCCTTCTGGGAAACACGCACAGTTGGCCTTCTGCATTCACGGATTCTGAGAAATATGTATATGCATCCTGCAATTCAACCAAGCACAGATAAAAAAAAAATAATACTCAAGAGAAGCCAAGTGCATCTGTCTTTAACTCTTAGACTTTTGTTCTTAGCAATATTTCTTAAGGCTTAGGGTCTATGCAATACAAATAGCAAATATTTACACAGCATTTAGCTCATACCAGATACATAAGTGACAGGGGGGTGATTTAAAGTATGCAGGAAGAACTGTATGGGTCCTGTGCAAACAATGCTACCCTGTCTTTGATAGCAAAGATGTAAACATGCTAGGATGTGGGGCTCTGTGGGGGTCTAGGAGCCAGTGTCCTATGGCTGTGGGAAATATAATTAAGAAAGCCTTATCTTGAGGCTAGAGGGGGTGTGGTTCAGTGGTTAAAAATACTTGCTGAATGGTTCACAACCCACTTTTACCCCAACTCCAGGGGATCTGATGCCCTCTTCTGACAGACACCTGCGTGCACGTGCGCACATGCGCACGCACACACACACACACACACACACACACACACACACACACACACACATACACAGCCATACAAACACACAATATACTTAATCAATGAATTAATTATGGGTGGCTCATCAGCTAAGAGCACTATTGCCTTTGCCAAGGACTCAGGTTTGGCTTCCTGCACCTACGTGGTGGCTCACAACTGCCTGTAATTCAGGTTCCAGGATATCTGACACCGCTTCTGATTCCCATATAGAAATAATTATATTTTTATAAAAGAATGATTTATTTTATTTCCTGCCTTGTTAGGGTGTGTGTGTGTGTGTGTGTGTGTGTGTGTGTGTGTGTAGTACATAGCTTTTGTCAACTTTTTTTTTTTTTTTTTTTGGCATATGGTGAGATAACCGCACAAGATCTTCTTGGAGTATCCAACAAGCTGTAGATTCTATTTTATAACATTGAATCAGCCTGTCTGGACGAGATGAGCTCAGATTCATCATGAGATACATCTTTCAGCACGCTGCCCAGCTTGATTTCCATGTCTGTTATTTTAGATTCCGGCAGCTGCGCTCTGCAATTGGACGAGAGCTGGACCCCGCTTGTCTCTTTCTGCACCCACCCTGTCTGGTGCTTCTGTTTCCGTAACCATTGCTTTCCAATCATCTTTACTTCTGACTCTTGACCCGGTGCACCGTATAGCTCATGCCTCCATGTCCTGTCATTCATCTTTACATCTGCTCCCAGGGAGCCCTCCCCAGACCTGTGCAGAGGTGACCGACCAGTCACATCACTGTGGAACAGTCCCCGCTCCCAGGTACCACACGGTGTGACTAACCATCCTCTGCTGACCATATCAGAAAACAAAACCCCAGGACCCCCCTCAAAGCTATCCTACCCAGTCCTATAATCACCAGCACCTTCCTCCAGGTCCCCAAACTCCAGCATCTGGTGTAACATCTCTTTATCTTTAATATATTATGTCCTTCTCTGTCTCTATCCAGCCTTTGACTAAGCTTCCTCACTCATTATTATAGTCACAGCTAACAGGGCTTCATCACGCTCCTTTCATTTACTGTTGCAGGAGAAGCTCTGAACTTCTTGCATGGCTCCCCAACTCTCTTCCAGCCATATTAGCTTCCATGCTTCTTTTAAAAGATGTTTAGCATGCTGTGGCCTCTGGGCCTTTGCACATGCTGTTTACTCTCCTTGGGGCCAACATCTCTGCCTTGCTACAGGCCTCTCTTCAGGAGTTCTTTTTTATGCTCAGGTCTTGCCCCACTGTAGATAAATGTAACCCAGGCTGCTGGCACCCCTGGGGGTTTGCTGTTCCCTTCCTCACAGCACTTCTTCATGTCGCAACTGTGTATCTGTTTGTTTCCAGTCTCCCTTCGTTAAAACATAACCTCTATGGAATTAATGAGCAGGCTTGAGATTGTTCTGTAAACAGGGTGACTCAAGGATGGTTCTTCCCTTGCACTTGTAGGTTGGGTTAAGTACCGAAGAATTGTGTGTGTACACATGCAAGTGCTCGCATACTGTAATTTTTAATCTTTCAAAAGGTATTTGCAATGGAAATACTGACAGAACACTTTTTTTTTTTCCTTTCTCACTGATCCAAGAACTAAATCTCAGAGGGCCCAAGGGATTTCTCAAGGTCAGGGCCAGTCAACGGTGAGCAGATTCTAGATAGAATCTGTCCCCCCTGTAGGCCTGGGGGACGAGTATGTCAGGACTAGGGAGCTGTCAGGAATGGGAAGCTGGAACCAGCTCAGCTAAAAGGGCCTGGAGACTATCCTTAGTCACTGCCCCCCCTCCCCTCCTCCCCCCCCTCACCTCCTCAGAGCTGAGACATCAACCAGAAACATTAGTAAGAACATGTGTGAGGGGCCTGGCTCTGCCACCAGCGATGACCTTGGGCACCGGGAAGAGGGCTTGCTTCTGGTCTCTGCAAGCTGGCATCTGCTGCTTCCTCTTCGGGTCACTCTTGGCATGCTGTTGCTCTGGCCCAGCCCCCATGCCCTCCGGCTTCCCAAGCTGTCCGGCCAGCTTCTTTGCTCTCTGACTCCTAGTCAGGTCAGACTGGTGGATGACCAGCAGGACACTGGAGGACAGGAAAATAGGAGTCAAGGAACTCATTTGCATGCTCTTTCCCTACAGAGTCCCCTCAAGCTGGCTGTGTCCCTTGAGCAAGGACCACAGATCCACAGGACAGCGGTCTCCAGACAGCTGGTGTCTCCCAGTGACAAGACCCACACTTTCTCTGGTTCCTCCAAGCCCAGGGGAGTAGAGAGCCACCTGCTATCATCCCTGAGGGTAGTGGATTATCTCTCTTGAGCCCCGCCTTAGATCTGTGAACAGTTCCAAAACTTTTCTATTGTATGTCATTGTCCCTGTGGGGTCCCTGGCTGCCATTGTGACTCTTAGGATTTAGCCTCAGCGAGGTCCCCTTGGCATTTGGCACTTGGCACAGTCCTTGGTTCAAAGTGGAAGTTCCACTGGTTAGATTCCCTCTTCCACACAGGTGGCAGAAAGGAGACCAGAAGAGCATGACAGAGAAGCAGGAGACTGGCCATGGAGGAGAAGCCTCAATGGCAGAGTGTGGCCCTCTGCACAAAGCAAGGACTTGACTTGGGGTGTGAGCGGGCCCCATCCTCCTCACGTTTATCACAGAACCTCTATCTTGTGGTGTGGTCCCTTAACAAGCCCGGGAGCATGCCTCCTGAGTAGTGCCACTGGCCTCTGAGCCTCAGGAGTATGAGGACAATGTCCAGACTGCAGTGCTCTGACCTGTCCCTCCTTCTCTGACTCTTCATACCTTGGCTCCCTAAGGGTGGGACACTCCTTGTCTTGCCCCCTCTCAGCCTGACAGCTTCTGTGAGTGGACTGGGTGGGTGGAGGCACATAGGCTGTCACATCGTATCACGTCAGCCTCCAGTGGGGACTCCAGCAGGGCCAAGTGACCTTGTGGATTCTGTGGAGCAGGCAGGGGAGCCCAGGAACAGACAAATAAACGGGCTAAACAGTCCTTTGCCTGAGGGAGGATGGAGCCTAGCCTCTATCTAGATCACTGCTCCTCCTGCCCCGCCCCAACCCGCCCCTCCATTTGCTGCTCTGGAAGTGTCCTCCCCCCCCTCCCCATCTCCTGTAGCAGCCTTGTAGCATCTGGAGAGTCAAGTTAGAACTCTGAGTGCCCTTTCTGATTCTAAAGACCATAAAGCCTTCAGTGGGTCTGCTTTGGGGTGATGAAGGCAGCAAACTCCCCTGTGGGGTGGGTGACAAGCCATGCTTTGGTATTGGGAAAATGTGGTCTCTCATGAGCTTTTCAACCTCTACTCCCAAGACAGGGACATTAAACCATTCCCTATAGTGGAAGAAGCGGGGCTGGGCAAGCTTGAAGCAACTACCCAAGTTTAGGTCCCTGTGTGCTGGCTGGAAAGAGACTCAGGACCTGTGGGACCCACGTGATAACTGGATGGAGACTTCTGGCCATGTCTTCTTCTATTCCCCCACCCCACCCCTCAGTGATAGGTGTCAGACCTAGGACCTCCCATGAGCTAAGCCAGAATTCTAGCCCTGGATGGTCATCATAGTAAGTCTTAAATGATGACTCAGCCCTTCCCCTGGCTTCTCCTCACTCCACTTCAGTACTGATTTTTGTTTCATCAGGTGAGCTTCCTGGAAGAGGAGGAAGATATGTAACATATAGGGGCTGTTGAAGTCTAGGACTTGTCTGAGGGAGGCCGGATGTTATCCTGAAGGTGCCCGTCTCAGCGCTTTACCCCAACCTTGGGCAGGCCGTCTTTTTTCTTTTCTTCTGCAACCTTCAGTAGCAGAAGAGACTTCAGTTAGACTTTGGGAAGACCTCTCCTATTTATCCTTTGAGAGGAATCTCAGACTGGTCTATCATTTTCCAGAGAGACCCCAGTGTGGGTTAGGTTGCTGTTTCTTGCCCTGTGCCTCTCTAGCTGGGTTCTTTCTAACCCTTCCCCTACTCCCCCCCTCCCCTATCTGTTTACAGGTGTCCCCATTACAGAGTGGCCATCTAGTGGAGCATGCCCACAGAGTGAGGGGGTGGGGTTGAAGTCATGTTTTGGGGAGATGGTGACATACTCTTAAAAAGCTTCCATCTGTCATCTCTGGCTTTTCCTGTTACAACAGCACCATGGTCCCTGCCAACTGCTGTGGAGTCTGTGTGTGGTTTAATTAGCCTGTAACGCTGGCCTCTCCCACTAAGCAAGATAGCAATAAACAGCTTCCAGGTCACAGCGGGGGTTGTAAGAGGCCTGAAGCCAGTGAGGTCTTTGAGGGTAAATGAAGGACTTGGGACCTGCGGAGAGGACTCTTGCTCAGTTTCTGGTTTGGACCACCACGGGAGGTCAATCAGTGGTCCTCCACAGGGGGTGGGGGGGTGGGAGGAACTGTGATCAGGATAGACAGACACAAACCAAGATTCCATCTCAAAACTAGCAAAACCCCAAATCACTCCTCTTGCACTGGGACTGATGCTCAGTCAGTAGAGAGTTAGATTAACATGCAAGACACCCTTGCTTCAGTCTCCGGCATGACATGAAACCAGAGGTTCTGCACGCAATCTTAGAACTCAGGAGGTAGAGTCATGAAGACCAGAGATTCAAGGTCATCTTCAACTGCATAGCAAGTTTGAGGCCTGCTTGAAAACAGACCCTGGCTAAAAACAGAAGTCTCTCTTATTTACCTGTATCCTCCACATACAAGGAGCTCTCAGAAAACATTGTCTTAGTGGGTATCACTCTGCATCGGCGTCTTCTATGAAGTGAGCCACTGGGCTCCAGTGCTTGACGTTTTCTTTCCCCTCTTTTGGACCTTCGAGGGTGCTGGGATCCTAATATCATCCTGGTGATCTATTGACACCTGGAACCAGTGTCCTTTGTCCCAGACAGTAATCCCTAGGGGAGAGGTGTGGTGACTAGCAGCAGGTGGCTCAGAGCATCCAGCCGGACCGGGGCGAGGAGCTAGAGATGTGGGAAGATAGAGGAATGAAGATGCCTTCCTTCTTAACTCGGGAGACAAGGTGGAGAGTGATTTGAGGAGGCTGCATTGCCCTGTAAGGGGCATAGACTGGAGCCCATCCTAGCTGTGCAGCTCCATATGCTGGTGCTGTTCTGCTGATGGCTGAGCTCTGGCACCTACAACAGTGCCTGGCATATAGGAGGGGCTCAAGTAACACTGGGTGGATCTTGACTCTTGCGTCCGTGTTCACTATACACTAAGGGCTTCTAAGAAGGAAGGGATCACTACCCCAGGCAGGAAGACGAAGTTCATCTTGCCTTTTGTGGGTTCTGCATCCATTTTGGTTGTGTCTGAGAACCCTGACTCCGCGCCCTTCTTCCTTCCTCAGCCCCACTCCCTTCATGTGTGTGATAGATGCTCTGCCAGGGAGGGAGGGTTCGATCTGAATCTCCAACCTCCTCTGGATATGCAACTGCCAAAATACAATACGCAATTACGGGGATGCGCTACATCAGTGATCACGGAGAGAGAGGAGCACCATCTGGACCGCAGAGCCGGTGGCTAGCGTGTAACTAGGACTGCCATCACCTCGGGGTCAGGGGCCTGGATGAATGCAAACAGCCAACACCAGAGAGGGGACAACGTGCCATTGCCCCCACTCTTAGCCACTACTGGCCCTTGCTGTCCTTCCCTGCCTCCCTTCCAGACTCCAGGGTCTCAGTTCCCCCCACTCCTTTCTGGTGTATCCACCCCCATACCCCCCATACCGTTCCTTGTGCTTGTCTTCCTGCCAATCTGTCTAGAGCCAGGGACTCAGTCTCCCCAGAATGATGAGTGCCTGCACTTGATATAACCTAAAGTGGAGGCCTTTACAATGAAAGCATCACACTCGGGCCTCCGAGGGTGGGATGAAGGCAGGGTGGGTACAGAGGCCATATTTCATGGTCACTTAAGAGTATGGGTTTATTTTTGTTCTTTTAAAATATTTTTTTATTTACATGTTTGTACATGTGGATATTTGTCACACATGTGGAGATGTTCTTGGAGGCAAGAAATGGGCTCTGGGTCTCCAGGAGCCAGAATTAGAGGCGGTTGTGAGCTATCCCATATGAGGGCTGGGAACTGAAATCAGGGCCTCTGGAAGATTGGGACCAGCTGAGTCACTCCTCCAGGCCCTGAGTGTGGAGTTTGCTTTCTCACCTCATGCTTCTCTGCAGGTGGATGGGTCCTTTCCTGGCTAAACAGCCCAGACAAATTGCTCACATGCAGAATTCCTCATCCAGACCATAGCACAAGCACAGGGCATAGCTCAAACTGGGGACAAGCTACAAGGGGCAAATATCACCATAACTAGACAAACCAAGAACACTGATCCTCGGCTAGAAGGGGCAAGGCTGCTTACAGGCCAGTCAGCTTCCTTACTTGTGGTAGGCCTAGGTCTCTGGATGCTCAACACAGCTCTGGGCAGTGGTGGCGCACACCTGTAATCCCAGCACTTGGGAGGCAGAGGCAGGTGGATTTCTGAGTTCGAGGCCAGCCTGGTCTACAGAGTGAGTTCCAGGACAGCCAGGGCTCTACAGAGAAACCCTGTCTCGAGAAAAACAAAAACAAACAAACAAACAAGACAGCTCTGAACTTGCTTGAACACTCGCTGTGTGTTCAGCCCAAGAGACCAGGAAGCATGCAGGAGCAGAGTGGCGGACACCACGCTCAGGAGCCCGTGGAGGTTGTGATCTGTGTTGACTCTCCTCATCTAAGTGGCTACTTGGGCCCCTTTTCCTTGTTCTCTTTTCTGAATCCTCTCCCTCTCCCATCACACTGAGCTACTTCAGAATGTCTCTCAAAGGAATTTCAAGGAGCTGGTTGGGTCTCTGTGGAGTATATCGTATTATCTCATTACAAACTCGCCTGGTGATGGGGTTCCGTTAGCTGACTCTCTTTATTAGCAGCCAAAGACAAACTTATGAAATACCTTTAAACCTGGATTTCCTTAACAATCTATCATTGGGGAGCTGACAGCTTTCATTCGCTTCCCTGTGCCAGAAAGAATTAAGATTGTTCCTAATTTAATCTCTCTTCCGCATCGCAGGCGGATATTTGTGTTTCAGAGCAAACTTGCGTTAAAGGCTCTGGGGAGGATTCG
Organism: Mus pahari; assembly: GCF_900095145.1. Lineage (NCBI taxonomy): Eukaryota > Metazoa > Chordata > Mammalia > Rodentia > Muridae > Mus > Mus pahari. The sequence continues at coordinate 38,674,597 of NC_034599.1, read as the reverse complement.
GCTTGTTGAAGGGTCTTCCTACGAGTGCCCCATGCACTTCCTTGAAGACAGGGCTGGCCATGATGGCCATGAGTCTAGCCAGAAGAGGCCCAGATGCTGCCACTGATGGGGCCACAGGCCAGCAGCCCCGCTGAGGCAGATGTTGTAGGGGTTTCTCTGTTCGTATCTATCTGAGGAAAAGAATTCAATCAAGAATTGTAGGTTTGAGCAGCAGTTTATTGAGCAAACCTCAGCAAAGCAAACACTCTGGAGAGAGAGTGGGAAGTGCTACCCCAAGGTGGGGAGCAACAAGGTGGGTTCTGTGTTGTGGATTTTAAGGAAGCTTATGAGTATCAATGAGATGTATAGCATATTCTGGGGGTCAAGTGACCCCTTTGACCTCCCAAATCATAGTAGACTGCATCTAAAGTACTTTTTCTTCTCCTTTGATCCTCTAGAAAACAGCACAAAATATGTGTATGTGTGGAAGGAGTTATGAAACCACAATGCAAATATATTATAATTTTGTCAAGTCGTCTGAGAATGCAGACCCTTAGTGCTCGAGTGTGGGAGAACGCTGTGGTGCGTTGGTTTCTGATAGAGTAGGAACAACCTACCTGTCACTTAGCAGCCCATGGCACTTCAGGGATGCTTAAAGCGTCCGTGGGACAGGTAAGGCATGCAGATACCAAGACACAGTGTAACTTTCTGTGGTCTCTTTTATCTCTTTGACTGCTGGGCAGAGAAGGCAGGTACGTGGAGTTCTGTCTTTAGGTGTTTATAAAAGGATCTTAGGAGTGATAGCATTTGACTCTTTGTTCTTCTAGACTTCTACAAGTTAGAATTTCCTGGTTGGCCCTTGATGGAATCTGCTGGCTGTGGCTGGTGAGTGACTGGCACGGTGCAGTGGATGCTGCTGGTGCCCACCCAGGTTCCCTGGCTAGATGCTATACTATCTCAAGCTCATCCAAGTCCATTTTCTCCAAGGCAACAGCTAATGACTGACAAACAAGGAGGTTACAAAAGTCCAGTCCCAGTGTCTGGAGTGTGGCTGGCTTTGTGGTGTAACTCCTGCTCATAAGCTTTAAGGGACCCAGGCTAAAGCCACTCTCCACCCCAGACCATATCCTTGATGTCATCTCACACCGCAATAGCATGTCCCCTGTGATACTTTCACAAGTGGCAGTTACTTGGGCATATTTGTAGCCAGGCTGTCCTCACATGGCTTTGCCCTGGACAATGGAGACTGGGAGGATCCTATAATCAGGCCCTGAGCAGTAGCTAGGCCCCTCAAGTGTATCCTGAACTTCCTTCCTGCTGGAAAGAGGGGCTGAGAGTGCCTGCCTAGCAGTGGCTGCTTGGGGGCCCCTGTCACCCTGGAAACACTTGAGCCACTGCTCTGGGCCATGACCTCTTAGAGCCACCAGGCCATAGCGGACACGGTAGAGCCTTACAAGGCGAGTCCTGCCAAGCACATCACAGCCCCTCGGGTCATCTGCACTGAGAGCGGGTGGCTGAGAGAGAAGTCAGAAGAGCTGTGTTAGAAAATCCTATTATCTAGCCGGCCCCCATTGATAGCCCATGCATGAAACCAATTTACAACAAGCAAGTCAAAAGCCTCCGAGGACCGCCTGCTCTCCAGGGAACCCAGCAATCACCCTGCCCACGGGCCTCTGCGGTCCAATACCGTTGGGTTCGCATCTGCGGAGCGGCTCTGCTAGCGCTCTGGAGCTGTCACTCTGCGCCCTGGGCTGACCAGCCTGTGCGTTGGCGGATGCGGGGAGAATTTATTACAGTGGAGGAGAGAAACACTCAGAATCCAGCATGATTATTTTCAGATCTCTGTTTTGCTGCTGATGGCAAGAGCCAGCGCAAACGAGATGCTTCGCCGGGTTGTTGGAGTTTTCTGAAGGTCACGGTGTCTGCCTGTCTGTCTGTCTTCTGTCACTGTGTGAAGGCAATGACAGGGAGGCTTGGGCCACACTTGGACTTGGGGGCAAGGCCTTCAACCTTTGCCATCTTTGGCATCCTCCTTCACGAAAGGGAGATGCTCCTGGGAGCTGGCGTGAGGATTCGATGAGATGATGCCTGTCAAGTGCCTAGCACACAGTAGGCACTCAGTTTTATTCTTGTTCCTCTTAACCCTAGCACTGTGTCTAAGGACCCTGGAAAGGATGTGCTGTTGGTTTTCTTTGTAGAATATTCTGGTGTGTCTTATCTGTACAATCGCAAGGAAATTCTTTCATCTATCCATATTGTTCCTTGCTGGGAAAGAACTCATTAATTCCCTTGGTCTCAAAAAGCCACACTGAGAGAGTGCTGACTGGGCGCCAGGCACCAAGTATTTTACATACAGCATGGGCTTTAAGCCTCAGCGCGACCCTGCTGCTGAGTAGACTACCCTAGTGTTACAGATGAAGAGACTGAGGGATAGAAATGGCGCAGAGCTGGTAAGTAGAAGCAGGATGAGAAGATGTGAAACATGTTAACCCTGAACCCTGGCAAGATGCTTCTTCCAAAGCCAGAGTGCTGACTTCCATCCTTTCCTGGGGCCATGGTGGGGACTCCCCTACACTTCACCTTCTGGAGAAGTGGCTCTACTCTTCTTTCCTTCTCTCATCTCCCAGGTGAGATCTGAGCAGAAACTGGGCCAGCCCATTGGGACCTTAGCACCTTCCTGGACATCCTGGTAGGCCCTAAGAAAGCCTCCAGATGGGACAGGCCCAGGCTTGTCTCTCCTCCTCCTCCCCCCACCCCTGAGCTGAGGCTCTGTCTATCAACAGGCTCATCTAAATGTCTATCAGGTCAAGGCCGTGGCCAAGGCTCTCAGAGTGATGTCCCAGGCAGCTACAATGGCATTTTTGTAACCTTCAGGTACAGGGCTGGTCTCTTCTAGGGGTAAGTGAGACAGATTCTAGGGGCCATACAGAGGAACACAGCAGAGGTATGGGGAGACTCAAGGTTAAAATCAACAGCTGCCAGCACCAGGTCCACACGCCTCATCTGTGAAATGGGATGTGGACAGGATTTGTGCAAAATGCACAATCTGAAATAAAATGTTACACCCAACTCACCCGGAGTGAAGACTGGATGCTGCCGTTGCTTCACTGTGTGGGTAAAGACACCACAAAAACTAAGTCCCCCCAAATCATTGTTGTGTTTCTCCCCAGTCTGACTATACTTTGCTTCCCAGCAGAAGGGAGGAGGGGCTGACAGAGCAGAGAATAGATGCTAATCTGGCCTTAGAGTTAGGGAACTTGGCAGGCCCTGGGTAAGTGGACAAACCCTGGGCTCATTGGAAGCCCTGCACCCGGCTGAGTAGGTCACTGACCCTCTGCTGGACTCCCAGGGGCCACTGGACCCTCTCACATCATCCTCTGGTCACTAGCACATCCTCCTCATCCTCAGCAGCACTCTGAAGAATGTCGGCACTTTTCTCTCCCTCCCCTGACCTGTCTGAAGAGGAACAAGAGTGGAGCCACCTTGGACGACACAAGAAGGAGCCCAGATCACCCTCTCACCTCAAGGGACCACAGACCCTGTTCTAGACTCGTGAGAACCAGGACCTGGCCTGGAAAAGCACTCCTTTCCAAAGAAGACAAGATCACAGGATCAGTGAGAAGCAGATGCTCCCAAAAGGGTTCTCCATCTGTTTCTGGAGTAGGACTTGACCATGTGTCATGCCCAAAGCCCAGGGAGCCCCATGGGGCATCAGCACTGAGGGGACATTGGTCCAGGAAAGCATGGGTACAGCTGTGGGCAGCCTGACCAGGCTGAGAGAGAGGATCTTTGTGGCCAGATGGGGTCTTATAAGCTTCTTGCCAGGTGCTCTAATTCTTTGATGTCTACCCTTGGCATGACCCCTTTACCTTCATAGCAGACCGGCACGGCATGTTCTGCTGACAGTGTGTTCTGACTACGGCAGGTACTGGGCCTGTCAGAAGAAGAGGTAAAGGCCTGGTAAGCTTCCAGGGGACTCGGAGAGTCATCCAAGCCAGGCAAAATGGGATTGTGCCTTGAAAGGAATCTTCCAGCCAGGTAGACAAGAAGCTACCTGCATGTGTGGACAGCGCCGAAGACAGACAAAGACCTCTGTTAGAGGGCAGCTGGAGACCTTCCCATCTCTGGGGCTTGACTTTGAGACAGAAGAAAAGTAGAGAACACAGAAGTTTCCAGAGTGGAGTTTGGAGATTGAATCTAAAGCCCACAACTCAGGAAGAGATACATTCCCTCAGCCTAAACAAGCTGCCGACAGACGCACACATGCTCTCCTGGGCCAGTGTCCCGTGTCCCCTCACTGCTGATGCCCTATGGAGCTCATCTGGACTTTGGACCTACACACATAGTCAAATCCAGATATTCTCATTGGCTCATTCTCTGCCAGGAAGCTGAGGTCATGGTTGCTGTTGTGTTTATTTTATTATATCAGTATGATTCCCAAACTGGTCTCAAAGTTATTCTTAATCCTCTATCCTAGTGTCCCAAGTGTTAGGGCTCTAGGTGTGCTCTGCCATACCTGAATGTTTCAAAACTCCCTGGGTGACATTGAGGCAAAGCCAAGCCTGAGAATGGCCGGGATGTGTCCACACTTGTGATGGGCCAGGATCTGCATTCTGACTTTGTAACCAGCCGAATCACCTGCCTCACTTCTAACGTTGTCTTTAGCTTCCTCAAATAGTTTAACAAGCCTTAATTCGAAAGTAAATATCATAAGATTGTTTCAGAGGACACCAAGAAGCTAAGCAAAGAAGGAAGGGTGTTGCAGAAAAGTAATTGTACAATAATTGAGTATAGAATTAATTACACTGAGGGACAGTCGGTGCCTGTGGAGTGCTGATGTCACGGTAGGTGAGAGGTCATTTGATCAATGATCTCAAGCAAATTACCACTCTATATCCTTGTAGTACTGGGAAACCACAGGTTCTCTGCTTTGAGCAATTACAGATTGATAGTACGTTACCAAAACACTACAGACAGGTCTCTTGTACCCTTCACCCAGAGTAATGGAAACATTTCATATAATTATATACAACATTGAAACTCGGAAGTTAACGTTGACACTACAGTCCACAGCCCTTACGGAAATCAGACGCTTTGTTAACATCAGTTCCTTGGTTTCTCCTTCACTCAAAATAACTTGCAGGGAGCTACCAGAGCAGTATTTATTCCAGAGTGGGCTACAGTCCATCTGTGTCAGAATCAGCCAGATGATGCATTCAAAGTATTATACCTTTTCAGTTGTTTCCCAGGTCTGGGGAATCCCAACATGGGGAAGCTGAGGCAGGAGGATCTAGAATTCCAGGCCAGCATTGGTTAGAGTGAGTTCAAGGCTGCCTTAGGCTATAGAGAAAAACTGTGATGTAAACAACTAAACTAAACAAACAAATGGCAGCTGGGTATGGGGTCCATGCCTGCAAGCCTAGCACCCAGGAAGCAGAGACAGGAGGATTGCATAAGTTCAAGGTCAACCTGGTCTACACGGTGTGAGACTCTTCCTCCAAACCAAACAAACAACTCTCTCCGTCCAACAAAAATTCCAGAACACGTGTCCTAGACAGGCCTCAGGAGGCTGAGCTTGGGAATTGAGGGGTCGGCGTCCTAGACAAGTTTTCCAGATCATTCCTGTGTTTGCAGAGGTCAGAGAGCCACTAAATAGTCTTTCCGTGGCTCTGTGCCCAGCATGTGCCTTGCACTTCAGGGAGACTGGTGACTGTTCTCCCAGGGTGGAAAGGGACGATATTGACAGTTAAGACAGGGACTGGGATCCAGCCACAAACAAAGGCTGTCAGAACTCATGGGAGCATCTAATCTGGGCGGATGGGAGGAGTTTGGGAGTCTGAGAGGATTTCAATTGAGCTTTGATTTAAGAGTGAGCCTTTGGTATAGGTCAAGGGAAGGTATCCAGCCATTGCTTTAGCACATTGCCTCTCCTCTTAGAATGAGAATTTCTGAAATTGCACTAGTGGTGGGAAGTATAGCTCCTCTATGTGCCCTCAATGCCTGTGAACCAAAGGTGTTCAATAAGTGTTTAATGGATGAACACATGAGAAGCGTGTCTAGCTGGATGGCTAAAGGAAGCAGCAATGGAAGGACGGTGGGTGAGGGATTTGTAGCTAGGTAAATTCATACCTATGTATAGAGTATGCAAGGCTGACAACATGCCTGGACGAGGCTGGGCTTCTGACTATGGAGTACCAGCAGCTCTTGTCTGAGGCTCGCACAGAAGAGTCACCTAGGCCTAGCACGGGAAAATGCAGTAGGGCTGTGTAGACAGTGCTCTCTTCCTGTACAGCTAAGCCCCAGACACGTCAAGGTCCCCCGGAGCCAGCTGACTTTCAGTTTGAGCTAAGTGGCCTTCACCTTGGAGGGGGAAAAAAAAAATCCAAAGACATTTTCCCTGTAAGTACTCTCTTGCTCTCTTAATCAGTATATTAATTTTAAATGCCAGAGACAGAATCTTAAACTCTCCTTCTTGGAGGATTGTGGCCAGACGCCTGCTCATGGAGGGAAGCTGAGTTCAGCCATGCTGCTGAGAGGGGATGGGCTGGACTCTCAGAGCCCACTTTGCTGCTTGATGGATGAGGCTGCACAAGAGGTTCTTGGCTTGTCCTCAGTTCCTTCTGCTCTCTTGACAGGACAGGTGAGCGGAGAAGACCACCCCTGAGACTCAGCTCTGGAGCAAAAGGTCTCAGGAGAGGGTTCTCCAACTTGGCTTTTTCCTGGACATTGCCTTGGGTGCACAGGAATGGCTAGGAATGAACCTCTCCTTAAAGAAGTCCCTCCTGTAGTCTTTTAGCCCTCTGCAACAGTCCCCAGGGAAAGTTTGACAAAATGTAGATGCTTAGCCCTCATCTGCAGTCCTGCCGAGTTTAGAGAACTCCAGAATGTTCTTATTGGTACTGTTTCTCAAGTAGGTACACTGAGCATGACACTCAGCTGCAAGGAAAATGCGCCCCTGACATCTTAAACAGTCTCGGCTGAGGAGCTGGCGAAGATTCAAAGGCAGAAACACTGTGATTGGAGATTGAGCACTCTAGCCTATCTATGACTCTATTTATACATCAATAAAATGGGTATGCAATCCATATTTCAAAGGGCTGTGTAGGAGTTAAGCAGAATTCTGAGCTCACTGCCCGGAACCTAAGAGTTCCCTAATGAGAGCTAAGATCAGGCCAAGCACCCAAGGGCCAATCATAGAGGCTGCTGGCCCTGGAAGAAGTCAAATACATGCAAAGAAACTTTTGTCCTGAGCCCATGAGACTTACATATAGAATATATAATATTCCAGATGGGCTGACTTGTGATTTCTGTTCTATTTAAGTGTATAGAAGGCCTTCAGGACAAGTCTCCTTCACTTGATCCTAAGCTGCCCACTTGACATTTTTAATTAAATGTTTTTGTTTTTCTTAATGATCTTGCACGCTTCATCTGGATGGCCTTATCCCCTTCTGGTTGAGTGTGAGGAGCTCTGATAGACTGTAAGAAGCTGAGGTATCTCCTGGCCTGGGGTCTCCTCCATACTCTGGGTACTCTGTGAGATGGGTGCATGCCTGCTCCAGCGGGGGAGGGGCTCCCAGCTCCTACATTTTCTTCATTCTTGATTCTTCCCATTGCTGGGTGGTGGGCACCTGCCCAAGAGACTCATTCAAATGCTTTGCCACCCCTGAGAAGCCCGATGTGTTGGACAACCTGTGACTCTTTTTTTTTTTTTTTTTTTTTTTTTCCCTGAAGAAATCTGAACACAGAGAACCTGAAGCTATGGGGAGTAGAGAGAGTACCAATTTGTTCTAGAACATGAAGACGTTCAGACTCAACTGTGGTGGGAAGATGGCATGAGCAGATGACAGCTGCGTCTGTGTGACAGCTTGAGGGGCAATTCAAGTTTGGATGAGCATGAGTTTTAAGTTTTGGGGTTGTTACTTGGGGTCCAAGGACATTCTGAGATGCCAAAGCTTATCACCACAACTCTGGCAGACTTCTCAAAATCCGTGGTTCTATCGCCTTTGGGCAACAGCCCACTCCAGGAAAACACCTTCAAGGTGGAAATGGATGTGTCTGCTAGCTAAACACACCTTGCAGTTCTTTTTAATAATTTTAGGCCTTAACAAAGAATGTTCTCAGATCAAACCTGATCGATGACAAGCACCAAGCCTATAACTGCACTTCAGTAGGAATAAAATTAATGAACAGCACAGTGCTAGGTTAAAAATCTATACTTTAAAATGCACTTCACTGTTGTTGTTCATCAAAACTGCCTTCAGCCTATGCCTTCAATCACACAACTGAAAATCTGGGGTGTCTAGGCTAATGTGCTTCCAGCGAGCAGATGGTTCTGTACTAAGCTTGGCGGTGGGGAGGGGGCAGCAATCAGAAGGCAAGGCTGAGATGAGACTCCATCTGAAACCTGGTAGAGTGTGGTCCCCAGGCCATGAGGACAGACTGTTAAGTCCTGTCTGCAAAAGAGCAGCTGGAATGAGCCAGTCTCGGGAGAAGCGACAGCTCGTTGGCTTATTTAGCAAGAGCCATCATGTCTCACTAGCTGAGTGGTCTGAAACCTTCCTAATGCTTTGACCCTTTAATACAGTTCCTCATGTGGTGGTGACTCCCAACCATAACATTATTTTTGTTTCTACTTCTTAACTGTAATTGGACTACTGCTATGAATCATAATGTAAATATCTGATATCCAAGATGATCTTAGGTGACCCCTATGAAAGAGTTGTTCGACCCCCAAAGGGACTGTGGACCACAGTGACTAAATGATCACAGCAGTCCTTTCCTCTCCACCCCCCTTATCCCACCTCCCCCACCAGTCTTAGATAGGGTTTTACTGCTGTGAACACACACCATGACCAAGGCAACTCTTACAAGGACAATATTTAACTGGGGCTGGCTTACAGGTTCAGAGGTTCAGTCCATTATCATCAAGGCAGGAACATGGCAGCATCCAGGCAGGCGTGGTGCAGAGGAGCTGAGAGTTCTACATCTATACCTTAAGGCTGCTAGGAGAAGACCGGCTCCCATGTGGTTAGGAGGGTCTCTTTGTTCATCCCTACAGTGACACACTTCCTCCAACAAGGCCACACCTCCTAATAGTGCCACTCCTTGGGCCAAGCGTATTCAAACACCCACACCCCCTCAGTAGGGATCCCGTCTTGAGGTGGTTCTGGATCCTTTCCACCCCTCAAAGCCCTTCAGTCCTGCATTGTTAGTCTCTGTTGTTCTCTGAGTGTCTCTTCAGCAGCGGTCCCCCCTCCCCCCTTAGCTCACTCTCCTACCCTCTATTCTTCTGGTCTGCCTCTCCGGCTTGTTGCCTGGATATTTGCCATCTAAAGATTTTTCCACGATGGTGTCAAAGGTGGATGGATGGGTGGGTGGATAGGCGGGAAGACCAGATAGATGAGCTTATATTCAAAAGTTTAACTTATGGGTTAAGTATGTCTCAAAGAAGCTAAGCCTGGAATGGTACATACCCAGGCATTTGTTCTGTGCTGTGTGCCAAGGAAGGCATTCCCCAAACTGTGCCTTTTATGTGGCTTCAAGGAGATGTACTCCCAGTGACAGGGAAGAGGGAAGCAGGACCCAGGGGGCCTAGCTAAAGTTCAAGAGATTATAAAAGGGATAGAATTGGTTTTGTTACTATCTATTGTCTAATACACACACACACACACACACACACACACACACACACACACATATATATACATATATATGTTGTAAACTTATATATGTATATATATATATATATATATATATATATGTATGTATATGTATATATAGGTTGTAAACTTACTTGCTTTGTAAACTTCATTGCTCTAAATCTTGGGAATACACATGTCACACACCACAGCACCGTGTTGGCCATGGGCCAGCGTTGTGTAGTTGAGGCATGGAGACATTAATTATCATGATTAATTTCCACCTATAATGCAGCCCAGCTCTACAAAGGAGGGGAGAAAACCGAGGCTTGTGAAAGTTAAATGACTTTTCTGAGTACCTGAGACCTGGATTTAAAAACTCCTTCCCCAATCCTTCTGCCCACTCCTCTCTCACTCTGTTGATGTTTCTGCCTGTAATGCAGGCTTGCAGCTCTGCCACCTGCAGAAGCATCTTGGGATCCGGAGGCTGCTGGGGATAATTCCATTTCGGAAAGCGTGGAGAAAGCCCCCACTCCACTCCCCATGTCTCCACAGCAGAAGGGATGGTACTCAACTGTCCTGTCACCAAGTGATGAGCTCAAAGGGGCGTGGCCTCTGTTTTTCTCAACTGGATATTTAAACTGTGAATTCAGCTGCTCTCTCCAAGGAGGACAGCGATCCGTGTTGGAGTTTTGGGGTGGGGTGGGAGGTTGGCTGAGTTCAGTGTTCTCAACAGGAATGGGCTACCTGGAGGCATTGGAAGATGTAGCAGGCCTGGACATCCTGGACCGAAATGCAGTCCTCTGCCAGGCTTCCTGACCCTGCAAGGGTAGAGGGAAGCTCAGGAATGGGGACCGTTTGCCCTAGTAATGGCTCTCAGCCACAGCAGAAGCAGCTCTATGAATGAGGTGGGGGGGGGGCTCCTACCCCAAATCCATTTCCAGAGAACAACACCCAAGAGATCAGACAGCGAAGAGCCTCCCAGGATCAGGTCTGGTCCTCCTTCATCAGCCCTGAATAGCGGCTCTCAGCAACCGTGGCTAAAGTCCTGGCCACACCCACGAGGTCGCTCAGATGACACCAGCTCCTTTGACGGATCGTCTGTGCCCACAGCTTGCCGTACTGTCCAGCATTTGGACCACCCTGGAGCTCACTCTGCTCCTGTCCCTGGCCTGCAGACACCTTACCGTGTCTGTCTGGACTCTGTAATCAGCGCCAGCTACGATCTGCCTGAAACAGCCTTTCTGTTCAGCGCAGCTCACCGGGTTTCAGCGGCAGAGACCTGGCCTCTTTGATCTGCCTGGTCCTCACTTCCAAGGCCTTCTGCCTGTCCTGAGTTGTGGCCTCACCACTGAACTTGGAGCTCTTGGGATCGCTTTCTCGGGTGTCCCATGAGAGGTGATGAGAAAAGACTGCTTGAATAAATAAATGGCCCGTGGTTGCTACCACATACGATTTGACCTGGCAAGAATAATGAGAGCCTGCCAACAGTAACAATCCTGGCTGCCACCTATTGCCTGCAAACCGGATGCCAGGCGTGGTGATAGGCAGCTGACATATATTAGCTTAGTTAATCCTCAGCCCGGGCCTGTATGATCTGTCATTCTGTTTTACAGGTCAGGAAACAGAGGTATGGCTTTCTGAAGGTATGTGGGCAGGGGCGGGAGGAGTGGTTGATTGGAGATGTGAGCAGAGACACATCTGAAAGAAACTCTCGGTGCTTAATCAGCAGCTTACACCGGCTAGAGGTGAGCAGCAGACAGGTGCCTGATGGCCCTGGATTTCCTATACCATCCTCTCCCCCAACCGCCGCCCCCACGGTCATCTTCAACCATCCCAGACCAGATCTGAACCCCAGCGGGCTTTGAGGCAGGCCACAAGCATCTTCCTAGGCACTTAGTAGTGACTGAGGTACCCAGTGCCCAGTCCTCCCTCTTCTGTGCTCCCACGTCATCCTGCCTGACTGTGGGAGAGGAAGACCTGAAGATGAGGAAGCAATGTGTCGGCAAGCCTCCTCTTCTCACCCTAAGCGAGGCTGGCCTGGTGCTGTCAGCGGGAGCCCTGACATTGATGGATGAGCTTTTCAGAGTTGGGCCGTATTCTCAGGCGGAGCCAGCTCTGTGGGGAGCAAGGGTGCCAACAGGAGGAACCCACAGCTCTGCCCACATGGTGACATTACCAGGGCTTGGACTCTGTCTGAGCCAGTCCTTGGAGACCCAAAGTGGGAAGAGAGGCACCGTTATGTGACCAAAGTCAGGTCTCAACACTGCCTCTACCTTGGGCATCACTGATCCAGTTGTTTCTTTGCTCCCTGCCATCTCCTGGAGGAATCCCAGCCATCCATGCGGAGCCATGGCATGATACATGCCAGTAAAGGGTGTTGCGTGGCCCAGAGGACCTGAAATGGTGGGTAATCTCTCACTCAGACTCCCCTCCTAGGCTAGCTTTGTGGTGTTTTCTGGACGTGGCCTTCATAGTGATGTCCAAAGTCTAGGGGAGTAAGGCTTGGCAGAAGGTGAGAGACCATCATCCAGCCCGGACCTTTCATCCTGTCTTGCAGTCCACACTGGGGTGCAGATGCCGTTAGGGGCAGGGGAGAACAGTTGTTCAATGGACTTGCCTTGGTATTTCATTAAGGGGCTGAGTTGGGGACAAAATAATGAATTCCCACCCCCAACACACCCTTTGTTATCCCATTTCTCCATCCTGCCACAGTGTCAACCTGAGTCTTTGGGCTAAAACCAGTCAGTAGGGGTGTCTTCGGGAGAACTGAAGACAGGAGAGAGGGGCTGTTTATTTCCCCGATGCCCTGTTTGCCCACAGTTTGAATGGCATAATCCGTGTGTTGAAGGTTATTATTCTGTCCAAGAGACCTGGATTTTCCCAGGATCTAGAGACATCTCCTTCCCCTTGCCTTCTCTGCCCAAGACGGTGGCTTTCATAGTCTGCTCTTGTCATTGGACGATCTTTTCTATTCTCCCCAGCCACCTTCTTGGGCATGCCACCAGTGTCTACCAGGACCCTCCCCAGTAGGCATAGTGTCAAGCATAGCTGTAGACTTACCAAGAGAGCAAGACAGGCTCTGCGCCCCCAGCAGCCTTAAGCTCCCAGCCGGGGAGGAGAGGTGAGGTCGAGAGCTGAGATTCCTTCCCTGGACCACCGTAGGCCAGTACAGAAAGCTTTAAGAAGTCACTTAGAGCCAGGTGGAGTGGCACATGCCATTAATCTCAGCACTTGAGAGGCAGAGCTAGGTGGAGTTTGAGGTCAGCCTGGTCCACATAATGAGTTCCAGGAAACCCATGGCTATGTAGAAAGACAGTATCTCAAAAAAATAAAAGAATAAAATAAAATAAGAAAGGAAAAGAAAAGAAAAGAAAGCCTTTTACAGAAAGACAATGTTGTTACTACAGTGTGGCTCAGAGCAGTCTCTAATTGCAATTCTGTAACACTAAAGATTGACCTCTGCTGGTCTCTACATGCAATGACATACAGCATACATATGCCATTGCATGTATGTGCAGGTGTATGTGCATGGGGGTAGGGGGAGAGGGAAAAAGGGAGGGAGAGGGGGGGGGGGTGAGAGTGAGGAGTGAGGTTGAGATAGATGGAGAGTGGGATGGGGAGGGCATGAGGCGAGCCCCAGAGCTAACTGTGGTCTGGGGAGCCCCAGCATATCTTGAACACTGGAAGGACTGTTAGAGGTTGACTATAATTGAATTGCCTCTAAAGATTCCATCATTGCCTGCGAATCAGCCCAGGCAGACCATGTGGATCGCTCTAGAATTGACTACATGGGAGTTGTGAGAACCGGTAGGGGAGCCATTGTCCTATCAGGAAACTGTGTGATGGAGGTTCCCCAGGTAACTTCTCTAAGAGCACACAAAATCCCTCTGTAAGCTGTGTTTAGGCATCTCCCTGGCTATTTGATAGCCACAGAGAACTATCAGAAGTTTGAACTCAGCTAAAGCTCTTCTTTCTCCTGTCAGCCTCCAGATTATCAAGGGAAAGAGGCAGAGCAGAGGGAAAGATAGAGGGAAGGTAGAGGAGGCTAGCCTCTTCCTGCTGCAGCGGCTCGCTCTAGGCCTGAGTCAGGCTGGGGTTTGGGAGACTCCTCTCATTAGGCAAGAGGAATGCGTTCTGTTCTAGGTTGAGCTTGCTTTCTTTTGTAAATGACACATGGTAATTGTACATATTTATGGGTGGTATGATATTTCAATACATGTGTACCACCTGTAATGATCAGATCCTAGTAATTGGCAGATCCATCACTTCAGACATTTATTGTTTCTCTGCAATGAGAACATTCACAATCCTCTCTACTAGATACTTGGAAATATTCAATTAGTAGCCAACTACAGTCATCTGACTGTGACATAGAATGCCAGGAGTTATTCTTCCTATCCAGTTGCACCTGTGAACACACACACACACACACACACACACACACACACACACACACACACACACTGCCCCGCTGCTTGCTCGCTCCCTCTTTCCTGTCTGGAAACCATTTCCATGCCTATGAGACGATCTCTTTTCGTTTCACATATAAGTGAGGATATGCTGCATGTGTCTGGAACTGGACTTTTAATAACTGGAAGTGCAAATCCGGACAACACCAGACTGATTGAAAGGTTGGGGGTGGTCTTCATCCTGCCAGCGGAGGTGAGGAGGTCACTGTGGAGAGCAGGTGTGAGTAGTGGACGCAATAAGGAGAGGGAAGGCTGTTTCCTCTTCTCACCCCGACTGAGCCAGGGAGTTAATGCATTGGCTTTGGATCCAGTTAAGTTCTTGGAACTCCACGGGTCTGCAGATAAAGTAGAAATATAAAAGCAAAATAATATACTGCATAAAAACAAGTAGAGCAGGTCACAGTGACACCAACAGAGAAACACAATGCTGGATGGAAATGGATGGGTCACCACCTGTCCCCGAAGCCCTGTGTGTGGGACTTCCAGCCTGTCCTGAGCAGGGGCTATGCTAGCACTCCCAGAAAATGTTCGTCTCAGAGATACGGAGTGGCAGAGGGTCCAGCTCTTGCTTGTGGTCTGTCATATCCTGCTCGTTATGATTCCCCTCAGTGGCCAGCTCCTTAGAGCAGAATCCACAGAAGATCGTCTCGTAGACATTCTCTGAGGATTTACAGTAGGGCGTGTTCCCCATTGGCTGTTGGGAGACCCAACCTATCCCAAGTCACATAGTTTTGAGACCCTGTTGGACTCATGGCAGGCCAGCAGTACAAATAAATAAATAAATAAATAAATTCTAGGGCTGGGAAAATGGTTCTGTGAGTAAAATGCCCAGTGTGCAAGCATAAGGCCGGGAGTTCAATCCCCAGGACCCACGTGCTCGCCAGGCATGGTGGTGAGTACCCGCAACCCCGGATCTGGGAAGCAGAGACAAGCAGATTCCAAGGGTGAAATCATGAGCTCTAGGCTCAGTGAAAAGCCAATTTCAAACACTAAGTTGAAAAAGAAAGTGAAGAAGAGCTTGGGTGGCAACCTTGGACCCCCCATACCTGCCCACATGGGCTTGCATACCCACGAGGTAGTATCTTAGGGGACACATGCCATCTTCTGAATCCTTGCTTGGCCAGGACTGGCTTCACTGGCTTCACGTCTTTGAGATTTATTTTCCGAACATCTGCAAAAGCCCTACTGTGTGCTGGATATGGACGAATGTAGCAAGGAGTAAGATGCCATTCTCAGCTTTGATTGGCGTGGGGAGTTGGACCTGCTCTCTTCCCAACCTGGGCCAGTTCACCTCTCCTTGGACAACCTGGTGCTTCCCATGTCCACATCTCATGCTTAGTTTTGAAGGATTTGATACACAGAGCTAAAGTTGAACCAACAAGCCACTGGGAACAGTCACACAGAAGGCAGAGGCAGTGGAGGCCTGATCACAGTGGTAGGTTGGTAAAGGCTTCTGAAGCTATGCTTTCCATGAGAAGTGCTCAAGTAGAGAAGGCTAACTCTCCAGGCCAAAGGAGCAGCTAGAAGCAATACAAGGGTCCTGCCTGGAAGCAATCAGTACCACGAGCCTGGCCCTGGTCAAGGGTCTGCAAAGAGCAGTAGGCCATGGACCATCTTACTAGCAAAAGCCTTGAAGCTTAGACATCATTCTTTAGGGAACTAATGGGGAAAGGCTGTCAGTAAATCTACATTTGGGCAAGTACACTCAGAGGATGGGTAGACCATGGGTTGTCAGGGAACACAGGAAGTGGGAAGAACACCAGGACACTTCAACAGGCCTTAATGTGGCATTGGGATACGGAGGTAAAGCCCAGAATTTCCTGGAGGAGCAATTGAACAGGATGGACAGATGGGCCGGGGGCAAGGGCTCAGAGGGAGAGGCATAGGCTAGCTTGCCCTTGGGACTCCAGCTTGAGAGGAGTGGCTGGTGGAGAGCTGAGGAGCCCCACTTTAACTGGGTCAGGTTTGAACCCCTTCTGCCCGGGATCTGATTCCCAACATAGTTATGCAGGCCAGCTTGCTTCTGCACTCAGAGCTACCCAGGCTAACTTCCCTACAACCACGATGAGGACTGGTCCACCACACCGAGACTCACACAAGTCTCCTACTCAGCTGAGCTCCGCCAGCAGGCCTGGAAGCTGCAACGGAGCTTTACCCAAACCTCATTCTCCTCTTGGAAAACAACCTTTGCAAACAGAGTGGTGCTTAATCGAGTAGATATTTAGATCTGTGTATCACTTGTAAGGTGTGTAGCTCCCGTGGCGACATTTTAATGGCCAGGGGCATGGGGAGGAAGGTAAATATTCTTTACCTTTGTTGCAGCCCGGGAATTCTCCTCATTTGTCAGCTATGATTAGCTGTTACCCTTCTGGTCCCATTGTTATTCAGGTCCCTGCTTGTCACAGTCACACCCCTTCGGATGCTCATGTCTTGCTTTCTCTCCAGCTCTCTCTCCCTCTGGTGGCACCCTGACTGGCTAGTAATTTATGTATGACAATATGAGACTAATTCGGTTATTATGTCAAAGGGAAATTGAATCTGGGGTTTTAGTGCCGCATCTGGGAGAAATCTTCCAATGAATCTAGAGTGGAGAAAAAAGCCTCAGACTTCGATTCATCCGCTTGTCACCCTGTCGGCAAGATTAAGTCATTATAGAGGGCTAAGCTGGGCCAGAAATGGGACTGTAGAGGAAGGAGATAAAGGGAATGAGAAAGGGATGGGAGCAGGAACAGAGGGAAGAGAATCAGGGCAAGACTGGGCCCGTGGTGGGGAGCCTGGCAGGATGAAGGGCTCTGTGCCGCTCTGCTCCTGGGACTCTCGTGTTTATCCACAAGGCGGTCTGAGCAGTGTGACGGTTAAGGGACAGATGGACAGGGAGGAAGTTCAGTGGGAGGACATTTATGCAAACAGTAGCATGTCTCTGCTCCTGGGTGTCTTAAACACTGTGTGAGTTAAATCTGGCTTCCCAGTCCAACGTGGGATTGGAGGATTCTGTTGGCTGCCAAGTGGAACCGTGGTATCTTTTCTGGGTAACTGGGCTTGGGCAAGGGGCTCTCAGGCTTCATATAGCAGCTGTGCTTAGGGTCATAAAGTCCGGGAAAGTCCTGGTGTAGGAGGAAGCGCCCTCATCTAAGAATTATCGCTGGCATTAACTCTGGTCAGGAAGGATGGGAGGGATTGCCAAAGCTGGTGGGCATGGAATAGGAGAGGACTTGACTCTCAGGGTCTCTTAATACTTTATTTTATTAGGCTGTTCCTTCCCTCGGAGACACCCCAGATCTGTTTAATATGCCCAGTTTTTAATCAGATTTATCAACGATAGTGTTCCATCCTCCAGCTCTGTGAAATGGCCTTCCTTCCCCCACCCCCTTATCTTCACAGGTCTCTCATTCTTGACACATACATCCTCCAAGACCCTTCCTTATCTGTGGGACCTTCCTTCCCCACAGGAAAGGCACAGGGGTTTGGCAAGAGGGTCACTGCATTTCCCGGGTGCTGCCCTGCTGGTTTCTTTTTGGTCATTTTTGTGCCTGGCTTTGAGTGTTTTTCTGAACCCCAGTTTTTGCTTCTCATAAACTAGGACCACCCACTCACATGGGGAAACTGAATCGCACCGTTACCATAACTACAAGTTTCCCTTCCAGCCGAAGGGGCATCATTCTTGCCTCCAAGAAACCATTAGCCAAGATCCTCCCAGCCCTGCGAGAAGATGTTGAGGGTCATTTTGGCCATGCCCCTGCATCCAGGCAATATTCCAAGGGCAGGAACAGAATAGCAACGAATTGAGGCTCTCTCTACCAATTTTCTTCCTCTTTCCTGGTTTCCCACACAAAAAAACCAACCAAACAAACAAAAAAACAAAAACAAAACAACAACAACAAAATTTCTTCTTCTTCTTCTTCTTCTTCTTCTTCTTCTTCTTCTTCTTCTTCTTCTTCTTCTTCTTCTTCTTCTTCTTCTTCTTTCTTCTTCTTCTTCTTCAGAAAAAGGAGGACGTTCAAATGGGAACAAAAGAGTTCAAAATAACCCTCAGTTCTTAAATCACATCAATTTGATTGTTTCTTCCAACACCCACACATCAGCTTTGACCAGACATCCACCTACCAGTACTTACGCAAAAGATACTGGCAGCTGATGATAAGCCAAGCAGCAGCTCAGCGCTCCAAGTGGCTTTGTTACCAACTCCTCTCTGCTCCTTGTGTCCCTGGAGCAGGTTCCTGTTTGATGAGGGTCCTAATGCCCTCGGAAGGGTTCTCAGCTGCTGCTGCTCAGTGCCTTCACCCCCACTTAGCAAGCAAGGCAGTGCACACATCTGTCCCACACCCCACCCCAGCGGATAATACTGTGGTTTTGCTCATCTCTGGATTGCATCATCTCGAGGGTGATTATTAATAGATATTCAGAGTCCTGGGTCAGTGATGATAGACAGAGGATCTGGGAGAAGCCAAAGAACAGGGAACCTCGCCAAGGGGAAGAGGGGGCATCCGTGTGAAGTCTGGGTACACCATGCTCTACTAATGGGGGGGAGGAAAGTCACAACAATCATTGGAGAGGGACCTGCTCTGCAGGCGCCAGCAGAGTGGACATGGCCAAGCCCCTGAAGAACAACTGACAACCTGCAGGGTTGTGAGGTAAGGAATTGCCTCACTTATTTCTGGTAAGCTGTGGGTTCCCAACCCACCAAGGGAAAATAGGTCCCAGAAACCCTGCTGATTACAGTCACAACATTTGTTCCCAGGCACTGTGGGATCCCCACATGGGGTCGTTATCAGGGGTCATTTCATTCATCCTCCTGCCTCTGAGCACAGTCACAGATAAAGAAGTCTGAAGAGCCAGTTTCAAGGGACAAGTGCTTTTTCTTCTAGGGTTTTCTGCACAAGAACAAGGCACCGTTCCCTACAGTCAAATGCTCCAGTGCTGGCAGCCCCGGCCCCAGCCCCTGCTCCGGAAACCCTCCCTAGAGTGGCGTCCTGCAGATTTCACCAGAAGAGCCAGGTCAGGTGGTCTGGACAGACAGGATGGTGATGCTTAATGAGGGACCTCATGATGGCTCCTTCTCCTCACTTGGGCTGCTCACTGGCTCTGCTCCCAGGACGTCCCACAGGAAGACTCTAACCAACTCTCAGCCACTTGTCAGTGTAGGGCCCCTGAGCCCTCAAAGCTCCTTGAAAGGGTCATTTAGGCTGCTTACTCCAAGACAAAGAGGCCACTTATGGGTCTTACAGACCAACTACTGGCTTAGGGGACAAATCCAGTATCTCTTGTCACCTGTCCCTGCAGTGGGCCAAGAGTCTCCACTTCACATACCTACTCCTAGTGGTAGTTTTGCAGGAGGCCAGGGGAAAAGAACTGAGTTCACCAGGCAGGAAGAGAAGAAAGTGCCCCCCCCCAAAAAAAAATTAGGAAAGGCCCTTGGGGAATATTAGGCAGAGACACCCAGGACTGATGAGGGACAACCCTGCATTTAGAACCCAGGACTACTGAGCTGTGTTGCTGCCTTCTAGGGTCTGGGATAGTGTGGCTGGGGCAAGGAAGGGCCCGGAGGTAAAATGAAAGCTGCAGGCGGAGGAGGGAGACATAGGGAAGAGGCAAGGTGCCAGACAATCTATTTCAGAGCAGGACTGATGCCCAGAAGAAGAGACACCCAAATAAACTGAGACTCAAATTAGGGATGGATCGCATTAGGATCTGTTGGTGGCTTATTCTCTCCAGCTTTGTTTGGCTTGAGGATTTATTATCTTATCATTGTTACTGAGACAAGGGTTCACTGTGTTGCCCAGGCTCCTCTCTGGTCTGCTGGGCTCAAGTGATCCCTCCACCGACGTGCACTACTGCAACCAACTACAACGCTTGTGGGTTTTTTTTTTGGTTTTTTTTTTTTTTAATTTTTAAAATTATATCAGCATGCACACATTCTTATAATCATTCAAATCATGTGGTCCTTCCCTTCCCCAGTTTTAGGTCCTTCTTGGAAGGAAATAACACTAACTGATTTATCATGTAGATAGACATGTGGGCAGAGAGAGATGATGGATAGACAGATACAGAGAGGTAGAACATATTCGTGTGGCTAGCATTCAGTTCACAATAGTCCTTGGTGTGCTTCCAATTCCATTACGGAGAGATCCACTCGTTCATTTAATTGTTATGTGGAGCTTCATCCACAAAGGGCACCATGGCTTCTGCAAACTTACTGATGGCTATTTATTGTATTGTGTTGGTTTTATTTATTGTGTTGCAAAAAGCATCTTTCCCCACAACTCTGGCAGACTTTACAATGAGTTTATGAGTAACTGCGGGGGGTGGGGTGGGGAACACAGGAGTATCTTGGGATATTTGGGACCGTCCTGGATTAAAGAGATACTGGGCTAAGGTGAGAATAGATTACTGCATGGTTCCCAGAAGACCCCAGGGCGAGGAGCTTGTCCTTGCTGATATTATGGCCTCCCATGGCACAGCTAGCCACAGCTACCCATGAAGGTCTTGCAGGAAAAAAAAAAAAAAAAAAACCACAAAGTGCATGCTGGCCGGATCCAGGCAGTTAAAACCAGACCAGGCATTGGCACACATGCCTGATAATAATCCTCTCTTTGGACCAATTTCCTGCAGACTCTCTTCCTCCCGAAAATGATCACAAGCAGTATTCATGCAGCAGCCCCAGCGGAGGGACAGGTGCTATTTTGAGCTGTTTTCAGTAATTGGTAAATGCGGGGGAATGCGTGGGAGGAAGGCGCAGGGGCCTTTCTGGATGCAGCGCTGACGTCATGGGTGAGTTTTCAGAGATGCAGCTTCCTGTGTGGTTTGGGGAACGAGGCTTCCCTGATCACGTGACCCTGGGACACTTAGGCAGCAGGTGACTCCTTTGTTCTCCAGCCCTAGGACATCCTGGACAGTGTTCTCAGCCCAAAGTTACAGAAAAGACACAAGCAACCTACCAAGGGACCAGGAGAGCAGCCTTGAGGTGTCTATCACGGAGAGAAACTTTATGTAGTCCCCCTCCTTCTCCTGCCCTCATCTGCTTATTGGCTGAGCCGTTCCAACAGTGTCTGAGACTCTGGGGCATAATTCTGCCTCTCACCTAACACTGTTCCTTGATTGCCTGGGTTTTGTCAACCTGACACAAATCTACACACATCAGAAAGGGGAGAACTTAATTGAGAAATGCCTCTATCAGATGGGCCTGTAGGCAAGTCTGTGGCGCATGTTCCTGATGAATGATTAATGTGGGAAGGCTCAGCCCACTGTGGTTGGTGCCACTCCTAGGCAGGTGGTCCTGGGTATATAAGAAACCAAATGGAGTGAGCTGCCAGGAGCAAGCCAGTAGGCAGCATTCCCTATGGCTTCTCTGTTAGTTCCTGCCTCCAAGTTCCTGCCTTGAGTTCCCACCCTGACTTCCTTCAAGGATGGACTATGATGTGGATGTGTAAGTGGTGTGTGTGTGGGGGGACCTTCCTCCCCAAGTTGCTTTTGGTCATGGTGTTTATCACACCAAGAGAAAGCTAATTAAGATAGCCTTCTGACAAATAACATGTGCTCCCCCCCACACCCCCCAGAACATAACAGTGATGGTTCAACAAGATGAAGCCCAGTGAGCGTGGTAAATACTTCCAAGATGATGGCGTTATTATCATTTATCACATCAGGAGGCAAGGCTGTCCTTTGCTATGTCTTCCACCAGCTTTTGAGGGTTTTTTTTTGTTTGCTTGTTTGTTTTCCAGAGACCAGACCTGTATTCTTTGTTGCCTGATCAATGCAAGGCCTCACGAGAGGCAAAAGGGTACGAGGCTGGAAGATTATATACAAAGGGTTCAACTTGTATCTCCTTCCTCCGGGTGCTGGAGG
This sequence comes from Mus pahari, assembly GCF_900095145.1. Lineage (NCBI taxonomy): Eukaryota > Metazoa > Chordata > Mammalia > Rodentia > Muridae > Mus > Mus pahari. The sequence goes on along the minus strand of NC_034599.1, from coordinate 38,652,666 downwards.
CTGTTCTCTGTCCCTGGTCTCGGCAGGCCACCAGAATATTCTGAGCAGTGGGAGACCATGGAGGTGATGCCCTGTGACCTCCAAACCCAGGACTTAAGAGACTTTTCAGCTCTTTCACTTGGTTTCTTGCTGCTGTGTAAGGAAGTCCAGAGCTGTCCCCTACCTCACAGCTGAGGCTGAGAGACGCCTTTGGACTTATGACAGCCACCCCAGTTAGCCATTACTCCAGGCCTAGGGGGTTGGAGAGATGGCTCATCGGCTAAGAGCACTGACTGCTCTTCCAGAGGTCCTGAGTTCAATTACCAGTAACCACATGGTGGCTCACAACCATCTGTGATGGCATCTAATGCCCTCTTCTGGTGTGTCTGAAGACAGCTATGGTGTACTCATATACATAAAATAATGACAGCTGTGAAGGGGACCCCCAAACCCTGTCTCAGTGGCAGAATCCACAGAGAATGGATAGTTGCTATTTCAGCCACCAAATCTTAGGGTATGATTTTTTTTTTTTCTTCTTTCCCTCATCATCAGATAAGTGAGACCAGGAGATTGGGAACAAGTCATCTCAGAGTTCCTAAGAGACAAAAGAAGGAAACGTAGGCACAACCCGAGTAGACTGTAGAGTTTCAGACAGGAGGACTGGCTGGGCACAAAGAAAGGGCCATCCCTAGTCTGGGGACAGGGCCTCCTGAAGAGAGATGGCTTGGGAAGGCTGAGAAGTTTCTCAGATGATGCTATCAGCCAAGGACCACAAGGAAGAAAACACTGGGTGGATGGAACCCCATGCTGTGCTCAGATAATAAAGGGACAGAAGACATTGTCCCTCAAACCTAAGCCTGACATAGCCTGGCTGAAGAGAAGCACTGGCTCCACGGTCCACAGTGAGCTGGGAATTACAGGGATAATGAAGAGAGCACACTCTTGGTGCAGAGCAAGAGAAGAGGTGATTCCATTCTCTAGGGTGAGCATTGGGAGGCTGAGGGAGAAAAGCTGGAGGGAAAGCAGATTCTCCTTTATTTGCTTCCCGTCAGTGAAAACACCCCCAAGTCTGAAGGAAGGGGAAGACAATAGGACTAAAAGCTGAAGACTGTTTAAGACCAGGCTGGGTGGTACACATGGCTGTGTTCCGGCACTTTCAATTCCCAGCCAAAGTGTCTTTCATCGCCAAGCTTCACACAAGACATGGACACAGTGGGCACCCCGTTACTCACTGCGATGACATGCTTCTCAGGGGTGTCCATCTGCCTGCTTCAAGATCCCCCAGAAATGCTTGGCAAGAGCATGGATTCCTGCCCACAGCCTCCCCAACTCCCTGCCCAAGTGATAATACAAGGCTCTGAGGCTGGGGGGGTGGTGGTGGTGAGATTGAACATATTTAGCAAACATGCAACACTGTTTTCTTTCGTCTCCATGACAATCTTTTGGGTTGAGTACTCCTGATCTGAAATTTTGGAGACCAGAGTACTTCCCAGTTAGATTCTTGAAGATTTGGAAGTGTCTGTAGGTACGTTAGAGCATCTCTAATCTGAGAAGCAGAAATCTCAGTCAGGAGAGTTAAAAGACTTCAGAGTTTGGAGCATTTCAGCTCCTCGGGGATTAGAGCTGTTTAAGAGTCACTCTTTTAAAGACAAGAAAGCTGACACCCATCGAGCTTAGCTAAGGGAAACCAGGAGAGCTGGGACTAGAACATGAGTATCTCAGTCAGATAGGCCCCATTCCTGTCAGGTAGGCTCCGCCGCTACTTGTCTAATGTGAACGAGCCCCACAGGCTTGCCCCTGCATGCTTATATATACAGTCATTCTCAAGAATTCTGGTAGTGGGTGGGTATGTGCTTAAGCTTGAGAAATAAAAGAAGACTTTAGAGTCTGTTATCCTTGGAAAAGCCACAACACAGGGAAGTGGCTATAGTCACTAAGAGCTCTAAGAAGCAGCATGGCTCTACTTGGCATGAACCAAGTCCAAATGGGCTCACCTACCTTACTGAGAGCAAGGTTAGACCAGAACATGGAAAAATGCCTAATATTTCCCAACATCCATTCCACCAAATGGACACTGGTGATTGGCTCAATTTAGTAGCAGGTTGAGGGAACTGAACCAATGGGTTAAAGAGACACATTCCATCTCCACAGACAGAAACAAGGAAGTCTATTGTCACAATTGATAGGTGCATGATGAACCCGAGGGACTAAGACTTCAGATAATGCTACTGTTATAATACACATGAGCTGGGTAGAGCCTCAGTCTTGGATGACATCACTGAGTTACTGTGTTGAGCAGCTTTGAATCCACATCTTTCTTTGGGAATCTTGTTATATGAGACCATCAGATTCCTTATTAGTTAAGCAAATCCTTAAAAAGTCAGGCTTTCGGGCATGGTGGCGCACGCCTTTAATCCCAGCACTCAGGAGGCAGAGGCAGGCGGATTTCTGAGTTCGAGGCCAGCCTGGTCTACAAAGTGAGTTCCAGGACAGCCAGGGCTCCACAGAGAAACCCTGTTTCGAAAAACCAAAAAAAAAAAAAAAAAAAAGGTCAGGCTTTTCCTGAACTACTGAAAAACTATATCATACACTTCTAGGGAAATGCCCTAGACACAATGTATTTCAATTTTTAAAAATTGACTACAGACTTAAAGATAGCCTTGCTAGGCTTGAATAATGTCACTAGACACAGTCGCAGCAGGAGGTCCCAAGTTGCCCATAGCCAGGGGATTCAGGCAGTCAAATGCACATTCAAAAGATCAGCTGTTTGTGCATTTAAGAAGCCTCCTATGCCAGTTTCCTGGGATTGGTGTGGACATCGCCTGAAGCACCTTACTGTGTCTGTGTATTCCTTAGCCTCTGCCCACACTTGGCACAGGCTCCCTTTGGCTGATGATGGGGCAAACTCACTGCCAATGTGACTGCACTTTTGCCTGGTCAGTGGGCCAAAGGGTCTTAGCTTTGGCATCTCTCTTATCACAGTCTCCTCCTGCATCAGAAGTGAGCTTTGCCCTCTGAAGTGGCCTCCTGGCACGTCTTTGGGCTGAGTCCAAACCCACAGTCGTGGCTGGCACTTGGCACTGAATCAGAGCCATGCTTTGGGGGGTCAATGTCACCAGATAGGTGGTCTCCCTAGTCGATGGGACAGACTTGGCCCCCCAAATCTTAGCCTGACTTTGATCACTACCCGGCTGAGAAAGCCTGCTCAGCCAATTTGCAAATGTCTCAAAGCTGCTAGGCTGGCTAGAGTACTGGCTGACAGGCTAGAACTTCACACACTCTTCTGAGAAGCCGAAGTAATAAGCCAAGCACATTTTTTTTCCATCCCAACTACAGAAGTAGCTGATAGCAGTTTATATTGAAAAAAACAAAAATGGGCTAACTAAAATCAAATGAAAAACCCCAGCCTCCCTAAAAGAGTAAAAGATGTGATATGGCTGCCCAAAAAGCCAATGGCGTCTTAGGGAACAGATTCAAAGTCTAGTGCTCAAGCAAGAAGGGATAGAATCCTTTGGGAATTCCTTTGGAGACCCATATTTGGAAAAGGCTTCCAAGATGACATCAAAGGGAAGGGACAATGGGAGAAGGAGAAAGCCTCTTCAAAGCTCCGGAGCTCCACTCTGGGGTCAGCCAGTGAGACTGACTGACAGAAGAGCAGAGTGTTGAGCTTATCCAGAGGCACCATTTTATGCAATGTGTGTCCAGGGCTCAGTACGCGCAAAGACTCAGCCCCCAGTTTCAAGCCCAGCTCTTCCTCCTGCTAAAGCGCATCACTGAGCAATGTCAGCCCAGAGATTCAGTTTCAATTTTGGTTAACTGGAGAGAAGAACGCCCAGCTTGCTATTGGAAATAGTCTGTCCCAGGGCCTTAACACAGTACCAGGCACACAGCTGGCAACCACAGGCCTATGGTGATTAGCACTAACTTCAGCAACCAAGTGCTTTCCCCTCGTATGGGAGTAGTTTCCCTGTGTGGAGAGTGTTAAGCAGAGGCTTCAGGTCAATACATCAGGGATGTCTGAGAGCTCTAGGTTGGAGGTTGAAATAACTGAGTTTGGCCAGCTTAGGACAGTAATCTATTATGGGAACCGAAATTCCCTGCTGGCCTGAGGGTCAAGAAGTCTATTTGAATTACTGTTTGTGTTTCCCCAATGTGTACATATAGTCATATCTCTGTGTGTGCATGTGCGTGTGTGTGTGTGTGTGTGTGTGTGTGTGTGTGTGAGAGAGAGAGAGAGAGAGAGAGAGAGAGAGAGAGAGAGAAACAGAGACAGAGAGACAGAGACAAAGACACACAGGGAATAATATTCTAGCTGTATATATGGGAGAGAAATAGAAAACTCTAGTTGCATATGTGTACATGTCTGTGTGAGAGAGAATATTCTGTGTGTGAGAGAGAAACATTCTAGTTGTATATGTTTGTCTGTCTGTCTGTGCATGTGTCTCCACAGGGAACTGTACCCTACTCTGTGATGTGCCCTTTTTTTTCTCTTAAAAATGATTGCCTTATTTTTTTAATCTCTAAGTTTGTGTGTCTATATGAATATATGTTGTGAGTAATTGAAGGTGCCTGAGGAGACCAGAGGAGGGAGTCAGGCCTCTGGAGCCGTGGTTATAGGCTGCTGTGACAGCCTGGTGTGAGTGCTGGAACTGAGCTCAGATCCTCTGTCAGAGCAGCCAGCACTCTTCACTGCCAAGCCATCTTTCTAGACTGTTTCATGCCTTTTCAAAGGCCTTTTCTCATCTCAACAGAAATCTCTTTCTGTTTCTTTTGCCAAACTATCTCGGTAACCCCTCTCTCTGGGAGAAAAAATCACTGAACAGCCAGATCAGTTTTTGGTAGCAAGTTCCTAGTAGAGCCCCGTGTCCATGATGAGCCTATTGACAACTTGCGGGAGTTATAACAGCAGGAAAATCAGAGGCAAACTACCTTAAAGTAGAAAAAAACCCAACTGTGCCCATGCTGATGGCAGGGTGAATAGGAGGTAAGAAATCAGTTTCATCTCTCTGAGGGTCTGGTCTCCAGACTCAGTCCCACCTTAGTAAAGATTAGTGAAGTGAATCTGGTTCTGCGATCACTGAAGAGTGTAAAAATTATCCTGGGACACTTCCCATCAATCCATGTGGGGAACTATCTGAAAAAAAAGCAGAACACAGGGATATAGAGATGGCTTCGAGGTTAAGAGCTCTTTCTGCTCTCATAGAGTCCCCAGGACAGGCACTCACTACCAGCCAGCACTAGGAGAACCACAGGATTCTTCTGTACTGTGAGGACACCATACTCAACGTGTGCACAGGCTTGCACAGAGACACATACATACATACATAACTTAAAAGTGGAGGTTTATGTATTTAAAGAGAAGGCTCTGCAGCAAGCACTTGCTGCTTTTGCAGAGCACGTGGGGTTGGTTCTCAGTACCCATGTGGTGGCTCACAACCAATTGCAACTCCAGTTCCAGGAGATCTGGCACTCTGCTGCAGGCACACACATGGTACATGCACTCAAAGATCTTGTACACATAAAATGCAATAAATAGATATCTTTCTAAAACACCTTGGAAAACTACAGGCAGCTTCTGGGCCCTCTTAGAGCTGGCATTCCAACAGGCACTAAATGGAGAGCTAGCCTTGTCTCCATCTGCCAAGAAGAAGCCCAAGGCCTGGAAGGTTATCACCACACTACTAGTAGGGATGTGCCAGAGCCAACACTTCAGACGAGGACTTCATGTTTTAGACCTTATGCAGTCCCAACACATCTGCTCTTTGTCTGAAACTGCAGAACCATGTCTGGCACAGCTGGTCCACCCCTCCATGGCTGAATTCTTCTTTAACCTTCTAACTGGCTGTCAGAGTGTCTAGAAGTCTCCTCGGGGGCATATCACTAGGTTACCTCTTCTGGGACCATCACTGTGCGCAACCCCTGGGGACGTCTTGGCTTGCCCTGTTCCTTCATTTCCAGACCAATCCTCCTGCACAGCCAGGTCCCCTCCCCATCTGTAACAGCCAGGGCCTCTAGGCTGGGTGGCCCGGGAGCTTGGTGGCTGGGATGGTATGGGCAGACAGGAAGTCCCTTTCTGTTCCTGAGCTATCTAGTGCTAGCCATTGGGTCCTTTATAAACTCCCTCCTGAGTTATACACTACTTATTGTTGTTATTGCTATTGATCCATCCTCTAAACAGCAGAGGTCCCAGGGCTCAATTTAAACCATCAGTTACATCGATAATTCCTTTATTCGTAAGGTTGTTACATCTGACACTCTTTGGATGCCTCTCAAGGCCTACGAGGAAAGTCAGCACTCTTCTTTTAGGAAAACTGAGGCACACAGAGATGTAGAGCTTGGCCAAAGGCCCCAGAATGGAACTGGCTACAGGCTCCTGATATATCGCTAGCTTATTCAACTCCTGGTCTGCCATTTCCCCTCCACTAGGGTAAAGGACCCTCTGAGTTCTGCTGAGCCTCTGGGGCTGTTCACAGGTTTACTATACCCCACAAAAGCAGGGTTCCCTCTACAGGAGACTATAGGCCCTCTTTTTGCCCCCAGCCCCTGGCAGTCCTCGGTCCTGCCTTCTGCCCTCTGTGTACCCAGCCTCCAAGCACAGGCAATAAGGAGTTTCGCCTTTGTCTCCGCCCCCACCCCCAGGTGCAGAGATCTGTTTTGCAAAAACTGAGAAGATTCTTTTCTGTAAATGGAGGGGTGGGGCTGGGGGTGGATGTAACATCACAGATGCTTGCCTTTGCCATTCTGAGAATATTGGCAGGAGAAGGAGAGTTAAGGTGGTACGTGGGTACCCGAGTTTCCTTATACGCACAGAACAACATGTCTTCCGGTGGGGGCACAGTAACCTCTTGTGGGAGCCAGTGGGAAACAGGTTCTCTTTTCCCCAGGCCCACAGGCCGGCAGCAGCGGTACCATCCGGGCCCTTATGTTGTAGGGTAGAAGCGGATGGTGAATGTGGGCAGTGTTCGTGCCGTTGTTCAGCTCCAAAAGTGTTTATAGTAACAAGATCCAGGATGGCCTCCACAGGGAATAACAAGTGCCGCGTACATTCCTCTTCCCCAGAATGTCACCTCTCTCTTCCTGGGTCTGGTGTGTCTGGGGCTCTGATATCCCTTTCTAGCGTCCTCTCTTCTGTGCCTCACCTTTAGACATCACAGTAAGGTTTGCCTGTTGTAGAAATGAGCACGCATCAAACCTATCCTTGTAATCCTCCAGCCTCATTTGCAAGGTGGGGTGGCCCAGCCCCTATTTCATCTTGATGGTCAGCAGGGAGCAGGAACAGATGCAGCTGATGGATGGGAAGTTTAGAAAACAAAGTCTTGCAGGTCGATAGAAGAATATACAAGCAATGTATCATGTGAACGCCTCTCGTCTGTGCCACAGTAAATCAAAAGTTACGAATGGTAGGTTTCTGCCGCACAGGACCCAAGCTGCTCCTGGGGCCAAGGGCTGGCCTTGTGATCCCTCTTTCACAGTCCGAGCACTTATTTTCTACTTCAGTAGACCTAAAAATAAACCTCGATACTGATTTTATTTTTTTTTTAATATCTCTGCCATCCACCCCAAGTCTTTCCCTCTTTAATTTCCATCCTGTGGGCACTTGGCATCCATGCGTCCCTTGTAAGGAGCAACGTCTTGCAAGATAAGCTGCCTCGGTGGCTCAGCCCATGCAAGGCCCTTCCCATGGGCTGTGTTACTGTGATATTAACAAGGTCAGATCTGCGGCTGTGTGAACACCTCAGCGCCTCTGAAATGATTATCTCTGAGCTTCCTTCTACCTGAGTCAAAACGGTGCTCAGAGCAGTTGCTGGCACACTGGGCTTGATGGAATCAGTCTCGGGGCTGAGCCTCAGCTCAGTAGCCTCTGGGTCACCCCACCCCCAGCCTGTATCCTCCAGCTCTTATTGGAATCCCTCTGTCTTGCTCCTCCGCAGCCCTTTCACATGGGGGCTATGTTCTCTCCGCGGTCCCTGTTCCTGGAGGTGGAGTAGGAGTCCTCCTGGCTCCTGCTGCTCATCTTCTTGCCAACATCCATCCCTCCTCTTGAAAAACAACCCAAGTTGAATCTCTAGTCAGAAGCTCCTGACTGCAAGGACCTACCCACCGCAGGCCCCTCTCCTCTTTCCTTAAACATTCTGGCCCCTGGATCATGGGGACTCTTCCCAATTCTTTCCTGCATTATTAGCAAAACGTCTTCGAACCCCCTGGCACCTAAACTAAAGTTCCTTACCTGAGCTGGTCTGGTCTTCAGTCTTCCTCTGGCCACTACTCAAAGGGCTTGCCCCAGACCTTGATATTGCCAGCAATTTCTATCATTCTACAACTCTATCTCAAGACTCCATACCCTGTCACAAGACCTCACACCTGGCCTTAAGACACCTCCCCCAACCCCATCTCAAGACACCATTTCAAAATTCCACATCCTATCTCAAGACTCTATACCCTGCCTCAAGACTCCCCACTTTGTCTCAAAGACTCCACACCTTATGTCAAGACCCCATAACCTGTCTTAATATGTCTCAATAACACACATCCCATCTCAAGATCCTCACACTCTGGCTCAAGAGCCCACACCTTGCCTCATCCCCTACCTCACAGACATCTACTTTGACTCAAGACCCCACACCTCATCTAAAAGTTCCACACCTCATCCCAAGGCCACATTTCAGAACCCTACATCCTCCTGTCTCAAGACACCATGCCTCATCTCAAGGCCTAATACCCTGCCTCAAGGTCCCACACTCTGTCTCAGAACTCCACACCCCTTTTCAAGATCCCATCCCATCTCAAGGCCCTACACCTTACCTCAAAACTAGACTTTCTAGCCAGACCTCATACCTTACCTTAAGATCCTTAATCTTAAGACCCCCAAACTCTATCAAGACCCCATATCTTATCTCATGCCCTGCCTCAAGACACGACGTTTTGCCTCTAGACCCCAGAAAACATCTCAAGACCCCCAATCCACCTCAAGACCCCCACATCTAGGGGCTTTAGTTCGCACCTCGAGTATCACCTCCTGGGTACACTGGTACTGTACTTTGCCAGCACCGTCACCCTTCCCTACCCCTGGCTCTTCCTCTTGCTAGCCCTCCACCTAACTCAGGCACTGTTCCTTGATCAGCCATCTCCTCCACAAATACACACCTGCCACTCCTGTGTCTCTGTCACCTCAACCAGTCTGGCAGCACGGAGCACAAATCCACCCTTGCCTCTCTGAGATGGCGCACCTCAGCCAGCCTAATGTGGCTGTGGAAACATTCTCAGAGTATACTGGTCATCTTGCTTTGAGTTTATGATCCCTGAACTCGGGCGGGTGTTGCTGGCTGCTGTATCATCCATCATTTCTGTGGTCCAGTCACCCTCCCCTCTCTTAAGGGAATGTGAAGGGAATCACACCTTCCCCCTCTCCCCTGCAGCCTTCAAGTCCTCCCTTCTCTGTCCTTGTATTTCCTGATAACCTTGCTTTCTAGTCACTGAACAAATGGGGACAAAGACAACTTCTACAAACTCCCATGGCTGCCCTACTGCCTGTGTCTTTTTCTAACTCTTCCATCTCCCAGTCCTGTGGACAAACTGTATCTGCTTCCAGCCAAGGGCAGAAGCATTTTTAGACCCCCACCAATTCCTGCACTTGTGCCACCCCTCCCTCAACTCAGGGACACTGATGGTACCCTCCCTGTCATGACAGCATCATCTCTTGTTTACTCATCCCTCCTCCCTGTCAGCATCTGAGCCTGCTATTTTTGTTCCTGTCTTTAAAGGAGGAACTGGGACCTTCCAGGCCCATTTACCCCCTATAGCTATTTTATAGCAAACCTCTTTGGAAGACTCGTCTCCTATTCCTTTCCTCTTATCCTCTTCCAGGTCATTTAGGTTCTATGGTTCTCACTCTGTGGTCTGGGACACCAGTGTTCTCTGTTGCACTCACTCAGTAGTGACTTCAGTGCCCATCTTACTTGGCCTAGCAATATAGCACATGGCACTATTGACGATATCATTCCTTCACGAAAGTTGAAGATCCTGCTGGTTCCTGGACATCCTCTTTTCTCACTGGTATCTCCTGCCTTCCTAGTTGATCTTGCAGGCCTCCAGGACCTGCAGAACTTATGAAGCTGTTTCTTCTGAATGGAAACATTCCATCTTAAGGAAGCTACTTAATACTCAGAAGTTACTTAAGACTTACAAGGCTCAGGAAGAAAATAAAACTCAAAAGTCTCAGGAAAATCCTGAAACTTACAAGACCGGTACCCACACCAACCCTGATTATATAAACAGTAGCAATTGCTGGGGAGAGGAGACTCTGATAAGCTGAGATGCTTGCAGAGTAGACAGGGGACTTTAGAGCAACTTTGTTGAGTTGTTGCTGGTGCTGGGATTGGCTTTCCCATGACGCAACTGACTTTTGAGACACCCATTGTTCTGTAAGTAACCCAACAAACTAACAAACAAACAACAACAACAACAAAAAAAAATGTACTAGAATGGAATCATTGCTCTGGTCTGTGATGGGTGCCTGTGTTCCTCTTCCTCGGCTGGGCTGAGCACTTCTCCAGGCCATCTTTAGGAGACTGTCCCTGTAGGTCCAGCTTCCTTGTAGGAAAAATGGCCATGGAACCAGTACCTGGCCAGTAGACTGCAGGCTGGTGGCCCTGGGGATAGCTTTGTTCTTCTATGGTGACCACTGCTATTTCCACTCTCCTTCCGCTCCTGTGGGGTCAGAGGATAAGCAGCTGTCTGGGACCAAGGACAGTAAGCCACATGTTAAATGACAAGAGTAGAGAGATGCCAAGAAGAGGGGACATGAACGACATCATGAAGTCTGTAGCTCTGGCCTCTGGATGCTGGTGATGTGGAAAGGACAGCGATTCCCTTTCTTCCCCAAACCTTCCTCGCCAACCCTTCCTCCCTTGGTGTTTCTGTGGTGCAGCACTTATGATTAACCCAATGGAGACACCTCAGTGGTGATGGCCCCCAAAGACAACACAGTGGGGCAGATTGCTTCCAGCCTCTATCTGGACCACCTGCTTCTGCCCTTCTTCACCTGCTGATAGGACATTTCTTTTTTTTTTTATTTCATTTTTATTATTATTATTATTATCTTTATTTACATTTAAAATGCTATCCCGAAAGTTCCCTATACCCCCCCAACCCCTGCTCCCCTACCCACCC
>NC_034599.1:38627172-38640418 GCF_900095145.1 Mus pahari | reverse complement strand
GCTCTTTGTATATATTGGATATTAGTCCTCTATCAGATTTAGGATTGGTAAAAATCCTTTCCCAATCTGTTGGTGGCCTTTTTGTCTTGTTGACAGTGTGATAGGACATTTCTTTCACATCCTCCGTGAAAGACGCTGCTTATGCTGGCCTGACCCCTTCCATCCTGCATGTTCCTGGTGTACGAGTGTTTATTGTCCTTATTGAGTCTGGTGTGATAGGTCGACAGTAGGCGGGTGCGTTTACTCGTCTGCCTTCTACACTTTCCATATCCCACATACCTAGAGCCCAGCATTACCTTATGTGTCCCAGGTAATCAAAAATCTTCTGGTTATCATATTTTGGTTGAAATGTGTGCCTGCCCAACAGTCTGAGCCATGTCTCTTCTCCTGTAAAAATCCCCCTGACCATGTCACTTACTCTTTGTTCTACTCCTGGTTAGAACATCTGGCCTCGTCCTTGTTCCTGTTGCCTATAAGTACAGCGAAAGATCAGATTTGACATAATTCCTGTGTAGGTCTGTTTCTTCTCTCTTCCTCATTCCTAAGATAGCAGGGGAAGGCGCATGCTGGTCAAAATGCCTGATGTGGACCATGTTACCCATGGCTGCTGTTGCTGGGGAACATGGGGAACATGGCCCTCTCCCTTTGAAGCAGTTTGCTGCTGAGTCTGCGTGCCTCTCTGAAAGCTGTCCAAACATAGCATTGCTTTCCCGGCCTGGATCCCAGGCCCCATGGAGAGACTCCAGAAATGCTCGGGAGGCCTGGCTCTTCTCCCTCGACGCAGATTTTCCAGACCTTGTCCAAGTTCTTGGAGATGCAGCTCTGCAAAGTCAACACCCCTCTCCCACTCCTCTCCATAGCTCTGCAATGTCATTGGCTCTCTTTTTTCCCAGATGACTTCTAATTATCTGGGAAAACTTTGCATTTGGGAGACGGGTTGATTCTAGAAGTCCCTGTAGAGTCCTCCCCAACAGTGGAACTCAAGACCAACTGAAATCTCAGGATTCATCCTGTAGCGCCCAAGGCAAGAGATAGTCTCCAGGAAACAGGAGCATTTGACCAATGAACTTGGGGGAGACTATTTACCCTTGGCCCACAGATAGAAAAGCAGAGGGCTAATAAATCTGTTCCCTCCGGTGTCTAATCTTAGATGACACAAAGACTAAGAAGCACTGTGGGGTCCAGGCAGTAGGTGACAAGAGACATTCAGCTCATAGGCTAGAGACTGTCTTCACCCAGATTCTTCAGAAAGTAGAGCCTGTGCTCTGTGCTTTTAGGGGTGCTAGAGTTGTAGGTAGAGAATGAGGCAGGAAGAATTGACAGACAGTTCTGACCTCATCACACTAGCTGCCTGTGGACAACCTCTCACCCAAGAAACTGTAAAAACTCCTTTGCGGGAGGCAGACGTCCTCCGACATCCCACGGAGGACTGTGCTTCTTCGTCTTCTAGGCTGTGAGCTTGAAAGCCACTGTATGTCCCTTGGTGTTCCTTGCCACATAGCCGCAGTGCAGGAGGAGAGAAGCACGTGTCAGGCCACGCGCGTGTGCCTGACCTCCTGGCAGAGCTGCTCTCTCAGGTGAAACAGAAGGCAGGCAGACACTAGGACCTTTAGAAGCACTTAGATGCCTGCGGCAGAGCACCTGACACCACTGTCATGCCCTGACTTCCCGTCACGGCTGGCACTCCTCCCTGGATGATGATGGGTTTCTTGATGGGAAATAGTGTTGGGGGGATATTATACTAGGAAATGGAATGCTTTGTGCACTTTTAGTTACTGGCACTGTTTGGCTTTCATAAGCATGTAGACAGACCTACATCCATACTAACGTGCATCCTGGTGAGGATGAATTGCTGCCCCTGGCAGGGTTCTGGGGTCAGGTACAAGCATGTGCGATCAGGTGCCGGCCAGCTCATTTAAGGATCCATGGCATATTAAGAGATCAGCATCGCTCTTTTCTCATGGCCGCTGGTGGAGGCACCTGAGGCAGCTCCAAGGTTGATCTGGGGAAGCGGTCTACACTGCTGGCTCAGGTACAGCCTCCTCCCTGCCACCGTTGTCACTCTCTACCTGCCCGGTGGTGACTGATGGAGATGCTGGCGGACACGCCCAGGATGCATCGTTCTTCTTACCCGATTGGGTGGCCCCCCTCCTCTGCTATGGATGCCTTTGGTGGCTTTGATGGGAAACCTGAACTCTATGTGCTTTGTGTCTGCTCCATAGACAGGCTTTCTGTCCATGACTTCCATAGGCATCTTTAAGTCCCACACAGGGCTCTGATGGTATGCTGGGACACCTAAGCTGAATGCAGCTTGCATCAGTGGCTAACCCCCCTATAGATCTCTCTGTCAATCTAGATCCTATTAAAAGCAGGTAGTTCGGGCTGGCAAGGTGGCTCGCTGGGTTAGGGTGCTGGTGGCCTGAGTTCTATCCCAGGTACCCACATGACAGAAGAACTGACTCTAGTAAGATGTTCTCTGACCTCGACACCTGTGCCATAGCATACACATGCTTGAGTGAGTACACACACACACACACACACACACACACACACAATTGTACAAACAAAAATGAAAAAGGCAATTTTTCCAGTCACCCCGTAGTATCCCACCAGCATTATATTAGACACTACCTCAAAAGGTTATTGCCCCCCAAACACTGTGCTTCTCCCTAGAGAGAAAAAGTATATAATGTGACGATGTGTATTTTATCTTAGAGGGTATGGCCTAGAACTCCTGACCACTAGATCCTCCCCAAACACCCCAATATGGCCAGTCCTTGGCTTTTTCTCTCTGGTTCACCTAAACTTTACTAGAGCACCCAGAGTTTTCTGGGGGGTTCCTCACCAGGAACAACTTACAAATCACCATCCCTCCAGTGAGTCAGTGTGGTGCCCCACAGAATGCACACCTGGAGGCCCATTTGGACCAGACTAAGATGGAGACCAGGGAGATGTCCCCATCCCTAGAGTGAGATAGCAGATGTGTTCCTGCCATGTGCGGGCGAGGAAGAAATGTCTTTGCTTGAGCTATAGCCTCCCCCAGGTGTCAGAGGCAGCTTGACCTACTTCAGTAAAATGGCCACCTCTGGCATGGAAACTGCGGTCGGTGTTGCCACCCGGGTCAGTGTGTGCTCATCCAAGGTCGCTCGTAAGATTAATTTCATGTTAGCAGTAGGGCAGGGCCACTTACTCTCCATCCTGTGAGTTGGTAATGTGGCACTAATCTCTGCAGTTTTGCCCGGAATGTGCCAATAATTCCCCCAATTTATTATCTTGTCTGACCTGCAGGGTAGTTTCCGGGCCTCCCACTTGGCCCATCCAGACATAATGGGCCTTTATTCACTGGTTGTGAGACTGTGTGGGAGGGGCTCTGTAGGCTGTGCTTCATTTCCATCCCTGTTACATACTCCCAGACCAGTGAGGTAACTGCAGGCAGCCAGAGACCCCCTGGCACCCCTCTGGTCCATTGCTGGTCAGGCCAGAGCCTGCACTGAAGTCCTTAGTTCCATGGAGGAGGATGGGGAGTAGTATCGTGCTCCTATTCCGGCATTGTGAGGCCCTTTCTCCAGGAAACCTTCTTCCCTTCCCCTAGTGGCTTCTGGGAAATGACACATCTGCAAGTCAGGGGAAGTCTGACGCTTCCCTTTGCTTACTGTCTCTTGAGCATTTTTTAAATGACATGTTCAGCAACTCCCTTGGCAGCTGCCCGTCTTGGCTGACTGGTCAAGGCCTAAGGTGCTACTCCCAGCCTTGCTGCCCACAATGCCTTTGAGATGGAAATGCCATCCCCGGCCTCTACTCTTCCTGAATCCTGTTCTACCCAGGGCCACCATCAGCCCCAGACCACTGAGGGAAGCTACCATGAAATTTCTTGCCAGTTTGTTCCTCTTTAGCCAATGGCTGCAATTTAGCTTGTCTGGGTCTCCCAAGGCGCTAGTTCCACATAAGTCGCTTTATAAAGTCCAGGTGTCAGATTTTAGTACACCCTTTGTGGGGTAGGTCCCCCACGTAACCCATAGTCACAGCACAGAACTCTGCCCTCGACCACTGTCTGTCTGCCTAAGCCTCAGAACCCTCTTTGGTATTGTGCTGGAGAAGCCAATTAGCTTTATCACGCTGTCATGACTAAGGTCTGTTTGGACCAGTTACACACAAGGGCCAATGTCAAGAATCAGTGTCCCTGTATCAACACACTTGACTCTCTGCAGAGTTCTCACCACCTCTCTCTCCTATCTGTCCATGGTAACATCTGGTGCCCAGTTCACTGCAGAACCCGGTACCTTACCTTCCGGGAGCAGCTCTTGCCCACATGCTACAGGTGAGCGAGGGTTTTGGTCACTCTGATGCCACAGCAGGTCAAACTTTCTGCCACTCAATTCATCACCAGCAGTGAGATTCTAGTTGATACCCCAGTATCAGGTCCAACCGGCAAATCCCCTCCCAAGGGCCAAGCTCTAGTGTTACCGCTAAAACGAACACTGCCTTTTCCTATGCTCCCCCAAAAGCAGCAGCGCCTGAGACAATGGCAGGGCTGATGTCCTCTTGCTGCCTGAGGAGGCACAGTGTGGGACAGGAGGGGGTAGGGAACCACTCTGAGGATGCATTACGGAGCCCGCTGGTGCTGAGGACGGCTGATTGCTCAATCTTGCAAGACCATTTCAAAAAGCTGTATGTCTCCGGAGCATCTGCTGGGAGGGAGGAAGAGGGAAGAATTTTCCACTCGCTCCCATTTTCCATTGATCAAAGTTTTGCCTCGCTGGCCATTAACTCCCAGGCACTTTGGGGTTGTGCACAGTGGGTGCTGAGCAGAGTTCTCAGCATCTGCCTCTCAAAAAGAGAAGCCTGGAGCTTTGAGGAACGGGGCCCAGGGCACCTGAGGTGGGCAGCAGCAAGAGCGTCTATTTTTACCTGTACACGGTCGGTGGGGACTCTAAGAGCTGGGAGGTAACTATGTTCTAGAAAGATGGAGGCAGAAGAGGCTGAGAGGAACATCAGAAAGGACGAAAGGGGTCATGGGAAGGAAAAGGGGATAGGGACTTCATGGGTGTATGGGGTTTTTGTTGTTGTTTTAGTTTGTTTTGTTTCTTTTAAGGCAACTTGTTTTCCAAGGTTTCTTTTAAAGTTCACATCATGCAACACCAAAGGACGCAGGTCCAAATATTGCCCCTGGGTGCCCACTGGCTCGTGACAGTTTCGCAGCTGGGCCAGGAGAAGAGAAGAGCCAAGTGCCAAGAGCCTGGAAGCCAATTTCCTGCACCCTGGACCAGTGTTTTTACTTCTAGAAGATGGGGCTTTTCATGGCTCCTGGTGAGCTCAGTGGCCTGTCCAGAGACCAAAGGTTATCATCCTCTGTCCCATGCGAGGCCCAGACTGGCTCTGAGCCTCCGTTTGGGGGCTCAGCCCTTTATTGCCACTGATTCTCAGCCTCTTTGGATTGGCTGTTGAAGCCGGCAGATTTCCACCACAGCGCCAGCCTGAGACCCATCAATCCTGCTTCCCCATTGCAAAGGACACCCAGAGTGAGGGATGGAAGGCCCTGGTCATGAATCATCTCCCTTACCTTTCTCTATCTCTCAGCCCGCTTCTCTGAGCCAGAAGATAAATGTCTACAGACTCTCACCTGCTTTCCTGAATAATTTCCCTTTAAAAGAGGCCACTTATCAGTAATTCATTACTTACCTTTGTTAGCACAGAAAGGGCCTGTGAAGTGGGCTGGGGAGGCGGAACTTCCTGTTCCTCCCATCATTCCTCAGCCATGGGTGAGTCCCCAACCTCAGCTGGCCTTCCTGGTGTGGAGCAAGGCAAACCAGGGCTTAGTGGGGCTGCTCCAGCTGGTGGTACACACCCCAGCAGATGGCATACAGCTGTTTCTGGTGACATCTGGATGAGCACAATCAGATCCAGTTGACAGTTTCCTTTAATCTTGAATTAAATGTCACATGTTGGCTCTTTGTTTTATGGTCTTTGTACGCAACTGTCTGTGTTGTCTGTAACTACAGAGTAAGATATTACTGACCAGGGACCTCTTCTTGGAGAGCCAGTCTTACCCCCATTCCTTCTCTGTTTGTTTGAGCATAAAATTATCTCTACAATGGGAATGAGGGACCTGGAACAGTTCAACATCAAAATGACAAAACAAGGATCATTGATCGGAGCCCATTCTGCTACTTTAGGTAGCTACAGGAATGTAATACCAGATTGGGTACTGGGTACCGGGTACTGGGTACTGGATACCGGGTACTGGGTACTGGGTAGTGATGATTTCAGCCATATATGGTGTCCCAAATGCCATCCCAAGAAGGTGACCATGTTGAGGTGAGAACTAGCCCACCCTGTCACCTTTGCACAGAGAAGAGGGGCTAAGGAGAGGACTGCAGATTCCAGCTTAGTCTGTAGACTAAGGCTTGGTCTTGTACATCAGTTTAAGGAAGAAGAGGCTCTTCTCTGAACCGAATTTTGTGTGTCCAAGCCCTTTGCTATTTCTCATTCCCAAAAGTGCCTCATCCCACAAGTTCTGTAGCATGTAGCATTTGTGGCATATAGTACTCAGGGGCACTTAGTCCAGCTCTTTTCTATTAGAGACACTCTTCATCAATTAAAGGAGTATCTGTGAAATCATTAAACTGATCGGTTTGTGCCTCGGATTGGCTTGACTGTCTTCTCATTGCCTTCTGCCTCAGGTCCCAAGTCCTGACCATGACCTGGGTGTGTGTAACCTGGCTTCCTCCCACTCCTGCCTTATCATGCTCCACCACATCTCTCTTCATGCTACACACATGTCTTCATGCGTCATAGCTGGAGAGCTATTTGCCTTTTCCTACCACGGAGTCTTTGCACACATTGGTCCTTCTACAAGAACAGCCCCTCTGCTATACCTACAACTCCAGCCTCCCATTTAGTTAGCCTCTGTTCTGTTTCAGGTCTCAGCCTTAGAACCAGGTCTTCATGAACGCTCTCCTGCTGTATCAGACTAAACTGGACACGATGCGATCATCCCACCTTACCTACTTTAGCCATTCCATGAGCTTTGTATCCCTTCTCTCCACTAGACTTTACATCCATGAAATGGGGTCTGTGTATGTTGCTACTGCTGGCCCTGCAGTGAGTACAGGGCCTGCCCAGAGGGACCTCTGGGGAATGAACAAATGAGGCCAGACCATGCCTTACACAGTGGGCCCCATGGCAGTTTCCTTGTTCCCAGTCTGTGGCACTTCCTCTACCATCAAAGGCCTCTGTTCTTGAAGACTACACAGCCTTAGCCATCTCTCCTAGTCTCGTCTAGTCCCTGGCCATGCACAGTCCCTTCTGGGACCCCACACCCACTTCTTGTTTTGCTTCAGAGTGAATTAAGTTACCTTAATGACTCAGGACCCCAGCTCCCCAAACTCTTTCTACCAGGAAAGGCTTCTGAGAGCCCCCTGCTCCATGCCTGCCACCCATGGCTGCTCCAGGTCCTCTCATCCACAGCTCCTACACATTCACAAGCCAAGTCCCAAAGATCGTGCAGCTCCCCAGACCCCAACCCGGGGTCACGGTCTCATCCAGACAACACAGGCATCCATCAGTATAGATGCTGCATTTGCAATTCAGTTGCCGCTCTTCTTCCTGCCACCAGCAGACCTGAAGGGGACCAGAATTCAGCATGACTTTAAGGAGGTCTGTTTATCTGCCTCTTTGCCACAGGATGGTAGTGTGATGACTGGAATCCTGGCTGCAGGAGGCCAGCTGTCCAATGACATCCATTAATATTCTTTTCTGGGAAGCCTGAATGAGGTTGTGCCATCATTTGCATAGATTAGCATATCCTGTGCTGCCATCTATCCCAGGGTCTGCAACCTCTGTCCAGGAACCACACTGGCTAGCGGGCTGGTTTTCATTGGCTGATAGCCATGTCCTCCCCTTAGCTCTTTGCTGTGAATACAGCAGCTGTGTTACCACCCTTTAAAGCCCCCCAGAAGGGCTCTTCAGCTTCCCACTCGAGGAACGATAGCACAAATGTATCTCAAGGCTCTGCATCTCCGGGACAGGGTGGCAAGCCTTCTAGCCCTCTGTATGACAAGTGGAGAAGGCTTGGCAGCCTGGCACTTGTGTATTCATCCGATGAGTAATTTATTGAGCACTTACTGTCAATGCTAGGCTGTGACTGGGGATGAAAACAAGGTAGATAGGTCACCCTGGCACTAGCTCAGTCATTGCCTATCAGACCCAAAGGTCTCATATCCCAAACCCCATCTCACCCATGTAGATCACCTTGTAGATCTGGCCACCCCGTGACTCTATCTTCAACACAATCACCCATCTCTATCCATCAGGAGTCCTTCGGCTACCTGATGTCAGTGGCACCTGGACTTCAGCGAGGTAAGAGCCCTTCTTGTTCGGGGGTCAGGGTAGGTACAGATGTGGACCACACCCAAAGACCAGTGGGGAAGCTGAGGTCCAACAGTGATTTTCCGTTCTTAAGCTGCTTCTCCAAGAACAGGGCAGGTAGACAGGGGAAGGGGGAGCACAGAGTGAGAGTGGGGCCCGGGAAGGAGACACACAGGTTAGCTGTGGAAAGCATACTGGGGGCAGCAAGAGGTCTCCGCCCTTGTGTCTTGACCTCTCTGAGGTAAATTGTCTCGGCCAATTGCCAAGCGGTTATGGGGCACTCTCTTTTCCAGTTCTGTGCAAATGGAGGCTGTGTGACAGATGCCTCCAGCAGCCTCTGCTCCCGGTTTCTGTTGGCCTCATGTCCTCTCATTGCTCTGGGGTAGAAGCCACTCTTCTGGGGGTCTGCTCTCCCGGAGTGACCCTCAGTGCACTGCGTTCTCACATGCTCTCCTGCCCTCTTACCTGCAGCTGCCTGTCCACTCCACCCGCCTTTTGCCCATGGATGTTGGTACCCATCCCATCCCATCCCTTCCTGCCTGCGCCATGCCTGCGGCCTCTCAGCCTTCCTGCCTGCGCCATGCCTGCGGCCTCTCAGCCAGCCTCCTCCCAATTGTGACCCCACGAAATCCAGTGCCAGATTGAAATCCCTAAAATGAAGTCTCATCGGTACCCTTAGGGCTTGCTGTGCTTCACAGGGCGCAAGCCCACATCTCACCCTGCACATCCACATCTGAATGGCGGCTCTACAAGTGACCCTAACCACAGGCAGCATTTCTGCGTTCCTCAGCACATAGCCAACTCTGACTTAAGCATTTGTACTATCTCATTTAATTCATTATGCACTCCTGGAAGAAAGTGACTGCTGCTTTTTCAATTTTTTGAGGTATGACATAATTAAGAATCCTGCCCAGGGGGCTGCAGAGATGGCTCAGTGGTTGAGAGCACTGACTTCTCCTCCAGAGGTCCTGAGTTCAATTCCCAGCAATCACATGGTGGCTCACAACCATCTGTAATGGGATCCAATGCTCTCTTCTGGGGTCTCTGAAGACAGTGATGGTGTACGCATAGATGTAAGATAAATTTAAAACTCTTAAAAAAAAAAAAAAAGAATCCTGATCAAAGCCAAACAGACGGTAAATAGAGCTGGGATTTGAAGCCATGAAGTGGGAGGGACCTCAGAGCCCACACTTTCAGGAACCAAGCAGAAATGTACTCCTGGAGGCATAGTAGTTAGTGTGTGTCGTGTAAATCAGTACCTGCGTCCTTCAAACAGGAAGTTAAATGAGTTGTTACTCATTTCACACTACACATCACCAGGTAAAGACAACGGTATCTTCTAGAATGGTTGCCCTGCCTTCTAAACAGAGCAAGGATAACATAATGGTTAGACGTGGGCTACAAAGTCGCAGGTCTGGGTCTCAATCCTGCTGCTGCCACTATTTATTGGGTGTGGAGCTTTGGAAAAATTGCTTTAAAAGCCCCGTGGCTTTTGCTTCTACTTCTAAAAACGGGGCTAAAAGTCGCCATTACGGTAAGTAAAATGAAGGTAAGTACATATGGGAATGTTTCAACTATAGCCATAATCTTTCCAGTAGGAGATTGTCCCATGTGTCCTTGCTCTGGTGCACAGTACAGTCTAAGGGGGAAAGTGTAAATGTACAAGGAGAGGGCTGTTCTCTGCCTTTAAGACAACAAGCAGATGGGTGAGGACAGAAAGGGAGGGGGTATGTTCTAGGTAAATAGAGGGTCCTGGGAAACAGGAGACCCCAGATCCAGAGACAGCAGAGAGGGAAGTCCACTGCTGGGGGCAACACTCCCACAAGGCCTTGCGGAGACAGCCTCACCTCCCTCCCCATTCAGCATGGAACACGACATACAGCAAGAGTATGATGATCGCTGTTTAAGCTGTAAAACACTGCAAGCACATTTGTGTTCTTTTTACTTGGTACCAGTCATTTCCCCTGCTCCCCAACCCCAACTCCCGATTCTCAGATGTTTAGTAAAAACAGACTATCGGGCTGGTGAGATGGCTCAGTGGGTAAGAGCACCCGACTGCTCTTCCGAAGGTCCAGAGTTCAAATCCCAGCAACCACATGGTGACTGATTACCATCCTTAACGAGATCTGACACCCTCTTCTGGAGTGTCTGAAGACAGCTACAGTGTACTTACATATAATAAATAAATAAATCTTGAAAAAATAAAAAAAAAAAAACAGACTATCTTCTCCAAAATGTAATTTTGTGAATGGATAGGTTTTTAAAATATAATACCTTTGAAATACTATTTTTCTTTACCGACTTCTCGATTCAGTGGGTCCAGGCCGAGAAAACCTACCCGGAAGCCCAAACCGCTGTAACAACACGTGTAAGACACACACTCCAACTGTCTGGGATAAGCACTGGGCTAGCCTTGACCAACAGCTTGAGAGCCCTTAGCCCCATCCACAGACTAGGTTCTGGTACCTCTGAAAGTGCATGTCCTAGCTCGGCCACCAGCTGGGTGAACTGGGGGAGGGTGTGTCAGGTCTTTGAGGCTGGGCATCTCATCTGTAAAATGGGGTTATCCTATGTCATAGGATTATTGTGAACATCTTTCCCATTCTCCTTCTCCCTGCTTCCATATTTGGCTAACATGGCCATCTTTACTGGGAAAAATGTCCCTTGTGCTCACTTAGCACTTTGTAGGATACAAGGTCCTCTCCAAGACATCATCTTACAAATACAGGAATTCTTATCTTTCAACGGAAAGAAACGTTTTAATTAAATGATCTTATTTTATCTGAAATAAGAAAGAATTAGCACTTACCATCTTTTAGACGAGGAAACAGATCAAAGATCTGCCCAGTGGGGCTGGAGAGATGGCTCAGAGGTTAAGAGCACTGGCTGCTCTTCCAGAGGTCCTGAGTTCAATTCCCAGCAACCAAATGGTGGCTCACAGCCATCTGTAATGGGATCCGATGCCCTCTTCTGGTGTGTCTGAAGACAGTGACAGTGTACTCATATACATAAAATAAATAAATAAGTCTGGAGAAGGGGGAGGGGGAAAGGGGAGGAGGAGGAGGAGGAGGACCTGGCCAGGGTTCCATAGCTGGTACTTATCAGAGTTGGGGCTCAAACTGAAGCTTCTGACTAAACCCAGGCCTCCCGAATTAAAGAAAACTAGCCAGGCCCTTGTATTGGCATTTGCCAGAGCTGGCTCTAATGCAGCTCTCAGAGAGCTATGGCTTCTAAGAGGAAGAGATTGGTCAAACTCCATGCTCAGCATCTAGTGGGACCAACAGCCAGGAGGCAGAGCTCTTTCCCTTCCCCTCTCCTGCTGATTGACAGAAGGAAGAGAAGCAGGTGGGGGTGGGGCTTCGTGTAATGTCAGGACCAGCTGAGGGCGTGCCAAATGCACTGTCTCCAGAGACGCACAGAGGAAGGGTCTGCTCTGCCGGGGCTGACTTCGTCAAGAGGGGCGAAGATCCTGGAGTGTGGGGTGAGGCAAGTGTGGTTGTGTAGCCCAGGTTGAGCTTGAACTCACAATCTTTCTACTCTGTCTTCCCTCCCCAGGGAAGGGGTTATGGGCTCATGCCACCCTGCCTGCCTACATGACTCCCAGTTTTTAGGGTAGACAGGGAGAGGCAGAGGGGAGGAACATGATTCAAACGCTAGGTGGATTCACCGAGGAGTCTGCAAATCCACAAGAGGTGACAGAATAACGGGAGGTGGGTGGCTTTCAGGGTTGATGTGGGATTATGAGGTAAGAGGCAGGCACAGAGCATAGCCTTTGTGTGGAGACCCAGACACATGGCCTATTGATGCGATGAGACAACTATACCCCTCTTCTCTCCCCTCCCCTTCCTTCTCCCTCCCTTCCTTTTTAAACAGTCTCTCTATATGCTCCAGGCCGGCCTAAAGCTTTCCATCCTCCTGTTTCAGCCTCCAGAGTGCTGAGATCCAGGGATGTGCCACGGTGAATTGCACTTCTATGTATTTCTCTATGTGTATGTGAGGTGATGGGCAGTAGGTGTGTAGTGCTCAAACATGAGTGTGCAAATGTGTGTACATATATATGCACTTGTGGAGGCCAGAGCCGGGTGTCTGGTGACAGCCACTACCTCCCTTGCTGACATGCTGTCTTACGATGGACTAGAGAGCTCGTTGAACTTGAACTTTGTGAGCCAAATGGTCATCGAACTCTCTGGATCCCCCGTCTCTACCCACCCATCACCAAAGCTGAGGTTCCAGGCATGCAACCCATGCCTGGCCTTTGTACACATATGCCAGGGACTCAAATGCAGGTCCTTAAGTCTTTAAACGAAGTCTCTCACCCATGGATCCATTCCCTCAGCCACTCTGTAACTGTAGGAGCCAGTGTCCAAATATACTTCCCCTACCCTGTCCTCGTGCAGTAGCCTTCTGGTGAGCTGAGCCAACTCCATCACTTGAGCGTGGCCAGTGACCTTTGCCAGATGCAGAACTGTAACGGGTCCAGAAGCTCACCCACAGCAAGTTTGTTTTCTTGGAGGCTTGCTATGGCAGAAGCTGGCTACCATGTAAGCACTCTGTCAGAGATTAGCCCTGGATAATGCACTTAGAGAAGCCAGGGCCTTGCTGGGTGGTGGTAGTAAACAACTTTAAGCCTAGCACTCCAGAGGCATAGGCAGGCAGATCTCTGTGAGTTCAAAGACAGCCTGGTGTACAGAGCGAGTTATTCAACAGGACAGCTAGAGCTACAAAGAACAGCTAGAGCAACAAAGAGAAATTCTATCTCAAAAAAAAAAAAACAAACCTACAAAAAACAAAAAAACAAAACAAAACAAACACAATCAAACAAAAATAAGAGAGAGAGAGAGAAAAGAAGGAGGAGGAGGAAGAGGAGGAGGAGGAGGAG
>NC_034599.1:38600564-38627147 GCF_900095145.1 Mus pahari | reverse complement strand
AGGAGGAGGAGGAGGAGGAGGAGAGTGTGTCTAAGCAAGCTTCATAGAGTAAGCAAGGACATGGGGTGAAGGAGGACCCTGGTTGGATCTCTCCAGCCATTCATGTGAGAAAAGAAACCATTTCAGATAATGCCAGCCCTTCTTCAGACTCTCACTGTATGAGAGACTCCAATTTAAAAATAGCTAGATACAATGACAAATGCCTGTGACCTCAGCACTTAGTAGGTAGAAGCAGGATTGTGAGTTCAAGGCTAACCTAGACTACTTGAGAAGATATTGTCTCAAGAAGATTCAATTTCAGCACTCAAGAAATCAGCTGAGGCAGGAGGATCATTGTAAAATTGCATCCATTGTGAGTGTGTGAGTTCTAGACCAGCTAGGGTTGCAGAACAAGACCCCCATTTAAAAAAAAAAAAAACAAAAACAAAAACCAATCAGACAAAAACCACATAGCTGTATCTACAAACTACACAGCACTGTACAGGTCATAATCGTCTTGAGTCACTAACTTGACTTGGGAACACAGTGTGCAATGGTTGGAAACCCAGAATCATCATCAGGACCATGGGCAAGAGGCTCCTGTTTGTTTTCACACGCTGGGAGTATCTTTGTAGCCCTGGAGAAACTCAAGAAGTCCCCAGTCTCTGATCAGTGTGTGTGGTTGTCATCTGCCTTTCAGCCAGAAGTCTTCAGTGCCTTGAAAGCTGGCCTGGCAAGAGACCTTTGTTTGTTCCGTGGCTCTTCATGCATGGCCTCAGACAATCAATGCTCTCTGCACCTAACATCATCCCCTGCCTACACAGCTTGGGGGTGGAGTTGAAGATGATTAAAACTTCTTCTCTTTCCTTGACCAGTGAGGATCGACACTGTGTGCTTGGAAAATCAAGATGCTGTGTGGAGTTTATCAGCCCCCCAGTGCCTTTTCTTGTCTTGTTCTTAGAGTGGACATAAAGACACAAGGAGAACCTAGTCCTGGGCTCGGGCCTCGAGTTGACCAGTGAGCCCCAGGGAGGGTCACACAGGCCAGCAGGCCCCCACCTCAGCCTCCCTAAACACTTTCAGTGCTGAAGAGGGTATTTCCCAGATTCCAGACCAAGGCAATTCTGGAATCCTAGCCCTACCAGAGATGGAGAGGCTCCCCCTTGTCTAGGAATGGGGGACTCCAGGAGGAGTAGCTTCTCGGGAGTCTGGTGACAATAGTTGTCTCTAAAAATACAACAGCTGAGAAACAGCGAAGAAAGCTTCTGGCGTCACTCAAGACTCGGCATTTCCAGTCCTGCTTGCTTTACTCCTGGTGTTCGTTGGCCTTGGAGGAGGTGGACCTCGGGTGAAACGCAGAAAGGCAAGCAGGGGATGGCCCACCGACGACAGACCGTTCCTCCCTGCTAACCCGGTGCAAAGCTAGCTTTTCAAGTCCATTGGGTTCTCGCTGCCCTGACCATGCACACACGGGTCCTGGCTACTGGCCCACCAGGGCCCGTGCAGATGGGGGGGACCCCTCATGTCAAGGGCCCAGGGACAACTTTGTAGTGCATGACAAATGCCAGACTCTAGCCACCATGGGAAGGGCCTATGACAGTCTGCTGGCTATAGCCCTGTTCTGGTTATGAGGAGGTCTCCTTTCTCTCCAGAACTTCTCAGAGGACTTGAGTCTCCCCAATAACAAGGAAGGTCATGGACTCAAGGACATGGAGAGCGGATGGGTAACTGACCTCTGATAGTCTTGAATCTCTGCCTAAACACTGACAGGTAAGGTCATGCAAACGTGGGAGGAGGGGGCTGTGTGGCAGTATCTCCTTTACCCCAGGGGAGCAGGGGAATACAAAGTTTGACTACTGTTCCTCTATTATTTTTCACATGGCAGGATCCTGCCACACACCTATGTGTGGTCCCCACCTTGTTGGATGGGGCAGTTGTTATTTTACTATTGTACCCACTTAACAGATCATTCAACTGAGGCCTGGAAATACTAAGCTATCTCTCAAAGTTATCCAAGTCACGGCTAGCCTCAAATACAAGACGTCCCCTCTGTTGTGGATCTCGCTGATCATCAGATCCAGCCCCAGTTGCTGGCCCCTAATTGAGACCCCACAAGTCAGGCCCCATGGGGTCCTCAGCAGCAGAAAACGTCATGCTTGTGACTTTCCCTACTCAACTCTGAATCCAACCCAAACCCAGCCTTCTTGTGCCTCTCTGGCTTCCGACGCAGCTGTGAAGCCCCTTGAACTGGGGAATCCTTTGGTTAGAAATCCTTTGCAAGAAATGACACAGAGATTAAGGAAAAGCGGGCATCTGAAGAATATGGCGGCGCGTGGGTTCTGAGGGCAGGGTTCCATCTGCCGTGGTCATCGCACCAGCAGGCATCTGGGTGGGTCAACTGGGACTCTGAGGAGTCGAGAAAGAGCAACCCTGACCCTTGGCTCGTGGGCACGGTCTGGCCCGGCATCATATCAGCCTGGCACAGGACAGCATCTGTGCAGATACTGGCTGCCCTCTCTCCCTTCTCCCTAATCACTGTGGGGCAGATAGAATTGATGTCTTTATACTCTTTGTAAAATTCATCTCAGCTATGGCTCCAGGCTCTGCATGAGGAATGGCACTGGCTCTGAATCCTGAGTCACAGAAATTAGAGATGAAAAAGGACGCTGGGGTCAGAGGCGGCTCTCCCCGGGGGCCATGAGCAGTTTCGCCCTCATAATAAACTTCTGCCCCTCATCCATCCATGTCAGATGGCTGCTCTCCTGGAGGCCGCTCTCCGGTGCTTCTCGGAGTTCACACTGTTGACAGAAAGGAGGGGCCCTCACAGATCCCTAATTTACTTCAAACTTTATTAACTGTTAAAACGTGGCTGGGGAAGGCAGTACTGAGGTGGTGAACCCATTGCCCATGTGTGGGAACACTGGCTTTTCCAGTTCTCTGTACTGACAGCAGGGGGCGGGAGGGGGGTCGATGCAGGCTGATATTTTACTTTCTACAGAACCTCTGGTAACATTTTAACTTCCCTAAGCTTCAGTTTTCTCATCTGCCGGTGGAAGCTGGTGACATTGTCAGTGTCCCTGGACAAGTAAGGGAGTTCACAAGGCACTGGTCTGTGGAAAATCCCTGACTGACTAATCCTGTCATCACGGCCACTAGTCCATAGATGGCATCTCCCCAGGGGAACATCACTGTTATCTTTAAAATGTAGTCATGCATCAATCTTTCCTCTCAGGTCCATCCTGTCGTCTGTGAAAGAGGGCTGAGGACTGGGTTTTACATGTCATGTTCCATTGGCATGGGCTGAACCACTACTGTTTATTGAGCAATGCACACAGGTGATGATGACCAAGACAGACAGACAGACACTCTAGTTCCACCAACCTCGCCATCTGTATTAGTGACGTTTCTTCATGATGCAACAAAATACCTGTCAAAGGGACTTAATGAAAGGGAGGGCTTGTCCTGGCTCACAGTTCGAGGTGAGCTGGCCATGAAGGAATAAATATGGTCAGTGTAGAACAGGCTGCATCCACACTCAGGAAAGAGCGATGACCGAAGCCGTTCATCTTGCCTTCGTCTTTTTACTCAGTCCATGGGATGATGTTGCCCTAATTTAGAGTGGATTTGCCTGTCTCGGTTAACCCAGTCTAGAAACTCCATGACAAATATGCCCAGAGGTTGGTCGCCCAGGTGGCTCTAGAGCCCATCAAGTTGACAAGATTAGCCACCACACCATCTGTATGGGTTTCCTGGAACGAGGTCATTGCACGCCAACAGGGATACCTATCATCGGACGCAATCGTTTTCCAATACAGATGTGGCCCTCTGGATCACTGGAAACATAAAGAGGGTCATGCAAACAGAGAGAAGCTTCCAAAGATGGTGAGGGGTGTGGTGGTGTGGTTGTCTAGGTTCCTGGCAGCAATTCCTATGGTGGCTGGCCCATCACTGTCTTCTCTCATGTAGGGTCCCCCTCCTTCTGCTCTGCTGGCACTCAACCCGGAAGGTGATTTTTACATATACAGACCCTTCAAATAGAATCTAGATCACGCAAAAGTAATCAGGGTTCTGCATGAAGGTTACCCATGATGCAGCTGGGCTCAGTTGTGCCCAGGGCAATTAAAGCACAAAGTCTGGGCATGGTGAGGAGAGGTATCATTTAAATTTTTTATATCTCCCCAGGTTCTAAACAGTGGCAGTCAGAGGACAAGGCACTGAATTCTGCTCTTTGTTTTGTTTTTAATTTTTCATTTTTTTGTGGTTTATGAGTGTTTACACATGTGGGTACACAGATATGAATGAATGTGTATATGCATATGTGTGTACATGTAGGTGTAGGACCAAGGTTGGTGTCAAGAGTCACCCTCCCTCACTATTATACCTTATTCATTTAGGCAGAGTCTCTCAATCAAACTCAGAGCCCACCATTTGGCTGGTATTGCTTCTCAATTTATTCTAGGAACCTCCAGAATCTGAGGTAACAGGTGGACTACCACACCCACCCAGCACCTTACGTGTGTTCTACAGATCTGAACTTGGGGCCTCACACTTAAGCAGCAAGCGCCTTAACCAAGGATCCACCTCTACTGCTTGTTTCTTCTTGGTCTTTTTGAGGTGGAGTCTCACTGTATAGCCCAAAGGGGCCTGTTCCTGCCTCTGGGTGGCTGGGTTTCCATATGTAGACCATCAGGACTGCTTTTGCTGTCTTTCTAAAGCTCCAAATAGCCTCAGTTTCCCTCTCTGGGAAACGAGGGTAATGGTGCCTCCTGTATCAGGCTATGATGGCGGTGGAAAGATTCTGTGACAACTTCACAGAGCCCGGCCAGATGACAGCTGGTCCTGTGATTGCAAGCAGGCATTCCCTGGGGAGGAGATGGTAGTCAAAGACCTGTTCTTGGAGATGAACTGGAAAAGCATACAGAACCCCCTAAGTGGCCGTTCCAGCTGAACCCCACCATCTTCATCATATCCCCTCTCTCCTTCAACGAGGCTTAGGACCTCTCTCTAGATAGTTCTAGTTCTTTCTCTGTAATAAATATTTGTCATCTGCAGCCTTAATCAATCACAGTGAGAGGCATTATCTGTGAAGTGTGCAGCCAAGGTCCTTGGAAGGTCCCAGAGGCGAAGTTGGAGAGGAAGTACTGGCCTGAGGCCAAGGGCAGCAAAGAGTGAAAAGAGGCCGGGGACAGTGTACAGAGCGGTGTCTGGCTTGGCTCTACTATCAGACTTTACTCCGGGAGGAGGCAGAGGCTGTGTGAGAGCTGTGCCGCCTCACCTGGCTCCTGACCTATATTGGAAGTGACACACACGAGCTCTGAAATGCTTACAAGGCACCTTGCCGGCAAGCGCTGTGAAGTGGTGAGTCAGGTTGTGAAAGCCTGAGGAAAAAAAGAAGTCGGGTGAGAGGAGGAGGCAGGAGATGGTGTAGGGAGGGCCCTGGAGATGGAGTGAAAGAGAAGGTTGTGTCCTACTAGTGGGAAGGGGGGAAGGCGAGGCTCACTGCATAGAGGGAGGGAATTGTTTTGTGAAAACTTGTCTCAAGAATATATGTGTGTTCTGTTCTGATGGGAGATCTCTCTCTCTCTCTCTCTCTCTCTCTCTCTCTCTNTCTCTCTCTCTGTCATGTTCTAAGTGGGCATAGATCAGAGTCCATACTCAGAGTGGTCTCTGAGGTGGCCAGTGTTAACTACTTGACACACTACAGAATCACTGGGAAAGGGAGTCTCAATCAGGTTGGTCCATAGGGGATTTTCTTGATTACATTAATTGAAGTGGAAAGACCTGTCCACTGTGGGTGGTACCATTCCCTAGGCAGGGGAAGCCTAGGTTGTATATGAGTAGATAAGAGTGCTAGCATGAAGCTCTCACTTCACTGCTCTCTACTCTTGAT
Organism: Mus pahari; assembly: GCF_900095145.1. Classification (NCBI taxonomy): domain Eukaryota; kingdom Metazoa; phylum Chordata; class Mammalia; order Rodentia; family Muridae; genus Mus; species Mus pahari. The sequence continues at coordinate 38,621,278 of NC_034599.1, read as the reverse complement.
TGTGGATGTGACTAGCTATTTCACATTCCTGAGACCTTGACTCTCCTGGGATGATGGGTTATAACTGACGTCATGAGCTAAATAAAACCGTTCTCCCTTAAGCTGCTTTTGTTGTGTATTTTATCACAGCTACAAGAACAAAAAAATGAGACTAGACACTGAGCAAGTCCCACAAACTGTGTGCCCAAGCTCTGGACAGAGCAGATAGGCTCAGCTTTCCTCTGAACTATGCTTGCTGGCGGTCCCTCCACCAGCATGGAGAAGGAGCTCACAAGGACTGCCCTTCACGCCTACGTCCATGCTCAGCTGTGCCACCATCTCTGGGCCTCAGGAACACCAGAGTCCTCGTTCTGAGCCAGGTAGGCCCACACATGTCCCAGACGGTTACATTCCTTCCTGGCTAGAGGCTCTTGTCACCCCAGGCTGTAGTGGGAAGTTGTGACCAGGATCATCTGAAGACCTGTGACAGGAAATTGGAGCTGCCAATCTCTTAGCAATCGGGGTACTTTTTTTTTCCTACACTGCATTTCAGGAAGTGATGGTAAGTGCCTGGGAATCACAGAGGTCCTGTACGTGCTCCGTATTACCAGTCAGATCCAGCTAATGCAAGGACCATGGCAGTGAAACTTTCCATATGACAAAAGCAATTTTCCCCGGCCCAGCCGATGGCCCACTTATTTCAACGACATTCAATGTGCCCACGGTGATAGCTCTCTTCTCCCAGCACTCGGCTCGTTCATTGTCCGTCCTCGTCACGCTGTAAGCGCTTGTCATCTTGTGCCAGTCCCTGGTGTTTGACACTTATTCTTCCTGCCTTCCTGCCTGCATGAAGACATCCTCAAGGCTGTACAAAGCTGGTCTTTGCTGCAGAGAAAAGGGACCTAGAATGGCCAGGCCTTCATCAGTTCCCGCTTTGAATGCTTTCATCCCAAAGTGCCAGGCACCTGGGAGATGCAGACACCATTCTGGGGCCTCACAGGCTGGTGCTAGAGGCAGACAAAGAGGCTGCTCTCATGAATCCGGGTGAAAAGGCCTTTCTAGAAGAGGATTCAGAGCAGGGATCCGTGGAAGCAGTACCTAGCACAGGGAGGGTCCAGGAAGACATCCTGAAGGAAGTGACATCAGACCTGAACCACAGATGGGAACGATCCGAGCTTAGGAAGGCAAAGGTCAAGGCATTGCAAAAGCATGCCTTGACTTCTGAGTGTGGAGAATTGTCAAGTGGTAACAGTACTTATCTACTTTTCAGGAACACAATAGAAAATTTACATGCATGCTAGCGTCGAAGCCTGACAATGACCACGTTGTCCCCATTCCGTGTGGCAAGGAGAATAAAAAAACTGGGAGGTACCCTAGGTGGCTGGGGGTCGGGTTGGGGGAAGGAAGCTCATACTTGTGGTTTTGAAAAGAGTGCCCAGGTTTCATTGTGAACAACAGACTCAAGCGGGAACAGTTGGAAGCAGGGAGGTGCATGAAGGGGCTATGCTCTGATCTAAGCAAGAGTTGGGAAGCATGTTATGGCTTGAAAAGAAGGGATGTGACCTTGAACCTGATGGGGCTTCAACCACACGCAGAGAGGAAGAGGAAGGAACTAGTCACAGAGGCCGGTTTCAGAATCAGACAGAGCCCCTGAGGATCCCTTGGTCCCTGTCTACCAGACTAGAGAGAAACGGAGGGCTCTCTGGGTGCTGCATAGATGATGGTTGACTGCTGAGTAGCAGGGAATTGCTGGGATCTCAGCAGGCAACACCCTGGTGTCTGCAGGAGAGGTCCCTCACTCCAGGAGAGACAGCTCTTAGAGATGTCAGGCACCTAGTACAGTCTTGCTTCCAAGAGTGGTGTAAGGGGAAGTGGGTTCAGTGGTCTCAAATACATGAGGAACATAGGTCAACACAGGCGAGTTGGTGTATAAAGTATCGGGGCTACAATCCCAGGGCTTTCCCTGTTCAGCTGATGCTGTGACAGGACACTGCAGGCTTGGGTGTATCCGTTACTTTTCTTGCCACGGTGACAAAATAACCCATGGAAGCAGCATAAGGGAGAGGGGAGTCTGTTTGAGCTCCCAGTTTCAGAGGGAACCATCCATTGAAATGGGAAAGGCCACATGCTCAACCAGTTTTGCCTGTGTCTGTGGCAGCTGTGGCCCAGTCTTTCATATTTGGGTAGGTCAGGGGTGCACTAAGCATAGGGCAGAAGCAGAAGCTGATGTCACCTTCAAGACTCATCCCCAGGGACCTTCTTCTGCTAGCCAGTCCCTGAGTCTTAAAGATGCTGTAATCTCCCAGAACAGTGCCATGAGCTAGGACCAGGTGTTCAAACTCATGAGGAGGGGGTAGTTCACATGCAGACCACAGTCCTGGGTAGTGCATAAGCAGCAGGGGTTTTGGGACCCACGAATTTAGAAGGCTGGAGAGTTCAGTGCTAAGGTACTGACTGGTAAAGTCTGGTAAGGCTTTTTATCCCACGTCATTCCATGGAGAAAGGCAGATGGGCAACAGTGCATGAGGAAGATGAGGGTGTGCAGGATTCGATGCTACAGAAATTCATCCTTTCGCCCAGAATCCATTCTCACAATAACTAGTCCATTCCCGTGATAACAGGACTCTTCATTAATCTATGTGCTGTCGCCCTCTTGGTCTCCTCAGCCCTTGGAAATCCTGTCTCTCAATCATGCCACACAGGGTATTCCGTTTCCAACACACAGACTTTGGGGGAACGCATTCAAGCCCCAATACTGAAAAAGACTGGCAGAGTTCAGGCTAACTGCAGAATTCACATTATCCTTCTCGAGGAGCAGGGCATCGGGAACTCTGTCTAGGGTGAGCTATGGCAGGAGTGGGTGGTTTTGTCTCTTCTTCGGGGTCTGGCTTGGAAGGAGGCCCATGTGGGATTTGGGGAAATAGGACTAAGATCAGCATCCAGCATCATGCCCACTCCACTTTTAACGTTTGGGGTATTGACAGAGCTGTACTTTGGAAATTCTGCCAGGGGGAGACATAGCACTCGAGGGGCTGGTTCAAAAATAGGCTCTGGTGCTCCCCAGCCAATATGTTGTCTGTTGCTAGAAGAGAAATATTTCCAGAGTGCAGCATCAGAGTGCCACAGCAAAGCTCTGGAGAATATAGCGCCTCGGCGCCTCTTCTCCCTCTCATTAGGAGAGAGCAGTGGTATTTTAAATGCTTTAAAGTGGCTCTTCAGTCAAGGAGGAGTTTATAAAAATAATTTCTTTGCAAGAAGGACAGGGGTGACAGGCAGCAGCTGGGTGAGGGTTGAGAGGGTCGGGAAGGGAGTCTAAGGAGGCCGGACGCAAAAGCTGCTGGGTAAACTGGGCAGGCCCCTTAGCCCCCAAGTCAAGTGGAAGATGCTTAACTATGCACAGCCTTGGATGCAAAGAAACATGGAGCAGAGAGCAGCTCAACAGGCTGCTGACCCAGCTGATGCCTGGCCTTCCACTGGTAGACTCTTGAACTCAATTAGGCTGGCACCAGGCATGGGCATATCTAGGCATAAGGGCAGGGGATCTTCCTCTAGGAGATGCAGCTCTGCTTCGAGGAACGTAACCAAGACAGCCCCAAGTTCCCTCTTTGTCCTGGTACCTGGGGGTAGGAAGAATCTGCAGGACTGTTCACAGCAGTCCCATGGGAGAGACAAGGGCCTGTCCCAATGACATTCTGGGAAATGAGGCCATGAAAAATGTCTGGATATCATGGCAGTCAAAAGGCAGCCCTTTGCCGGGCATGGTGACGTGCACCTTTAATCCCAGCACTCGGGAGGCAGAGGCAGGTGGATTTCTGAGTTCAAGGCCAGCCTGGTCTACAAAGTAAGTTCCAGGACAGCCAGGGCTACACAGAGAAACCCTGTTTCGAAAAGCCAAAAAAAAAAAAAAAAAAAAAAGGCAGCCCCCCCCCTTTAAATGGAAAAGGAAGGAAGAGAGGGAAATGGTGGTGGTGGCAGAGGTGGAGGAGGAGGAAGTAGAGGAGGAAGATGTGGAGGAGGAGGTAGAGGAAGAGTAGGTAGAGGAGGAGATGGAGAAGGAGGAGGAGGGTGAGATGGAGGAGGAAGGTGAGATGGAGGTGGAGGAGGAAGAGGAGGAGAAGGTAGAGGAGGAAGGTAAGGTGGAAAAGGAAGAGGAGAAAGAGGTGGAGGTAGAGGAGAAGGGAGAGGTGGTGATCCAGAAACAGAAAGAAGTACTGGTTTCTCCAAGCAAAAAGGAGGGCATGGGGTGGGGAGGGCAGGCCCCATAACAATCCTTCATCTGCAGGGTGCTTAACCAAGTCATAGCTCACTTAAGTGCCCCTCGGAAAGTGGAATGAGGTAGGTACCTACAGCTCGGAGCTCTTGCTGTCTGCCCAAGGTTTCTGATCAAGGATCAGGGGGGAAAGTGCACTCAAGTGCAAATCATCTGGCTTCACCTTTTCTTAGGTAGTCTCACTGTGCCACACTGCCTACCAAGGTGGACACCAACGTTCCCTCCCATATCTGTACTCAGCTACCTCTTGCTATCTACAGGGGGAATATATTTCCATTCCTTCCAAATCTGGATTGGCATGATAACTGGCTTTGGGCATCAGAATGTAGATACGGTATCACTGGAGTTCCAGACATTAACCTAAGAGGCCAGGCAGCTTCTACTTAATCCAGACACCATGGTGCTACCATTTGAAGATGACTTGTCCCCTAATAGAGCTAACTCTTGTGGGAGGTTAGAAGGATGAAAACTCAATCGGATTATGGAGATGTGATGGAATTAGATCCGATCTTTGGATGGAGCTTTGTAAAGTGTCTTTGTAAAAAGAGGAGGGCAGGCCAAAAGATGCCAGCATGCAACTTGCTTTTTGGTCTTGGTGTTTCAGAGCAGCAATAGAAACCCTAGCTAAGGCAAGCTGGTACCAGGATTGGGAGGTCTTGCTGTGAAAGACCTGACCATGTTGGTTTGGTGAGGACTTTGGAACTTTGTGTAAGAAAAGCCATCAAGTGTTCAAAGCTTGGTTAGCTGTTCTGTGGGAGCTTGAAGACAAGAATGCTGAGAACAATGCAGATGCTGGAGGCCTGGCTTGTGAAGTCGAAGAGAGAAGATTAAAGACTCTTTGGAGGCCATTTGTTATTTTGAATTAAGATTCCGTGACTCTGGTTAGCTGGAGCCAAAGAATAAGTTATGATTAACAAGCTATCAGAACTACTAAAGTGAAACCTTTGCTTTGCTGGAATATTCCGTGCTGGTCAGCTAGAGCTGAGAAATTAGTTGTGATTATGAAGAGACTAGCATCACTGAGGTTAACACTTCTAGGAAATGTTTCCTAAGAGTCAGCATACAGAAGTGGCCAACACTGCACCTTGTGCTGGCAGCAGAACTTGGTAATATGTAAGAGTCACCCAAGTGGTACTGGTTATAACGGCATGAAGGAGAGGAGGAGAGGCTCAGCACTGTGAAAGACCAGGAAAGGCCATCAGTGAAGATACAGCCTCAGTGGCAGTTGACGGCCCAGGACTGAAGGGGTCATACAGAGAAGCTGAGGCTTAGCAACATGAAGACAGCCTCTGAGAAGCTATTGGTGAAAAGTGCAATCCAGTTCTAGCAGAAGACTCTAGTAGTTTGGAGGTGCCAGTACCACAGGATGACCACCAAGAACAGCAATAGCAACCAGGGAGTCAGCCAGAGTCTAGAAGACTGGCTGTGTGCACTGCAGAGGTCAGAGCCAGAGAAGTGACCCACCCCCCTTTCTTGGAGATGCCCAGAAGATCATGAGTATTAGACTTTGGACGCTGAGTTCTTTACACTGTTGGAATTTGGTTTTAATTTCATTTGATTGTGACTGTGCCCCGGTTCTTCCCTCTTGAAGTTAGAAAGAATTTGATTTTTTTTAAAAAAAAAATTTTATATGACCCTACAGTTGAGATACTTTGGATTTTAAAAGACTTTGGATTTTAAAAGAGATTGGCTGTTTTAAGAGACTAAACTTTTAATGTGTTTGAATTTGTAAAGACTGTGGGATTTCTTAAAGTTATTTGCATTTTTAACGTGAGAGGTTGGGGATAAATGCGAAAGGAAAGGTTGTGGCTTAACGGTGATGTGTTTGTATGTCGGGTTGACAAGGGGTCAGTTGTGCTGATTAGTTTTTATGTCAGCATGACTCAAGCTAGGGTCAACATACAGGGTCAGGAGCCTCAGTTGAGGGATATGCCTCCATGAAATTCAACTGCAAAGGCACTTTAGTGACCAATCCTAGAGGGCCCAGACCATTGTGGGTGATGCCATCACTGGGTTGGTGGTCGTAGGTTCTATAAGAAAGCAGGCTAAGCAAATCAGAAGCAAGCCAGCACCCTTCCGTGGCCGATGCATCGGCGTCTGCCATGCATCAGCGTCTGCCATGCATCAGCGCCTGCCATGCATCAGCGCCTGCTTCCAGGTTTCTGCCTTGAGTTCCTGTCCTGACTTCCTTCGATGATGCACAGTGATGCGGAAGCGTAAGCCAAATAAACCCTTTTCTTCCCACCTTGCTCTCTGATCACGGTGTTTCACTAAAGTGATGGAAGCCATCCCTAAGACACGGATGCATGTCTACTGTCTGCTCTTACCATACAATAATCGGTGTCACCTCTGGATGCTGCCACCGAAAAGGCCATCAAGATTCAGGCCTTCATCAGCCTTAGATCTCCAGTACCAAGCCCTAATAAGCCTTTCATTTTTCCTCAGAGCCTACCCAGTCTTTAGGATTGCACGGTTGGTAACGGAAAGCTGGTTGATGGGCGTTGTGATAAGCATGGTAAGAAGAGGGTCTCAGAAAGCAGTGGGCATTGTGTGATGGGCGTTGTGATAAGCATGGTGAGATGTGGGTCTCAGAAAGCAGTGGAGTTCATAGATCTGTGGGTTCCACAAAAGGGAAGGCGTCTGGCCAGCCCACCAGCTGTCCAGCTGTTCCAGATGCCAGATGTGCCAGCAAAGCAACATGGATGTTCCAACCCTCAGACAAAGTCTTGGGAATGATCTAACCTGATACCATGTGGAAGAGCCTAACCCAGCCACCCCGAAGAACCATGGAAGAATCACAATTGCTTCTTCTGTGGCTTTGAATAACTGAAGCACCTCATCAGCACAGACTTCCTTCTAGACACCGGAAAGACTCACCGCCCCTCCTGCCTCTTTGGTTCTGTTGACCAAACAATGCCAACCAGGGTTGATCTCCAGACTCAGCTATCACTCACGATGCCCTTACTCTCCTAACCCATAACTGAGGCTGAGTTCCCTGCCCCTTCTCCAGCTATGTTCCGTTGCTCATCACAGATGGAGATCCCTGAGTCAAATATATCTTTGCTTTTCTCTATACGCGAAGCACGCTTGGTTTTGATGTCATTTGTCAGTTGGTCTAGCTATTAGGTTAAATGGCCAAATCAGACCCGACTGCTAATTTGTTGCAAGTGGCACTCCAGTGAGTGGCTTTTATCAGTGGGATAATTCAATTTCCTTTTTTATATTTTGTTGCTAGCCGCCAAGAGAGGTTGGTCTAGCTGGGCAGAGAAGGCTTTTCCCACTGCCACTATACTGGGGCTTGCACCACGGAGGTCCCTGGGCAAGGGGCAACGGGAGACATCAGAGCATGCCTACCCCCCATGTCACCGTCTTCTAAGACGGCTGTACCTTGTCACACACGCTGTGCCTTGACTAATCATGTGTTGTCATATAAATCAATTACAAAATGATTAATGTCAATTTTCCTTTCATCACAGATGGCAGAAGCACCGAGGACCCGGGGAGAAGACTGGAGGAGACTGGGGATGGGGGAAAGGGACCGCTGCCTCTTTCCCATGGAGAGAGAGAGACGCCACAGGATCTGTCCGGGCATTCCCTACATCTCTCCACCTTCCGCCACCCCGTGAGCCTCTGCAGGGAGATTTTTCTGAATAATGGGCCATTTTCCTGTTTTAATCAGATGCAATTTTGCAAGCAGTTTTTATGATTTAGCAAGTCCATTAAAACTGGCGTTTGTTCTGCTCTGACACTCGAAAGGGGCTCTGCAGAGCATAAACATTGGAAATTACTTATAGGGAGAGACAATATTAAAATTCCCCAGCCCAAGCCTGTTGTCTGAGAGATTCTGCTATCAAGCATCATGCCAGCTATCATCAGAGGCGCTGGAGATATATACTGCCTCCTCTTTACACACTGGCTGGGGGCTCAGCAACTCAGGCAGCAATAAAGAGGCTGCTGCCTTCCTTCAACACTTTAGGCACCCGGAGAGGAATGGGTCTTAAAGGGAACTTGCTGGAAGAGCAGGCTGCAAGTGCAAGAGAGGAAGAGGGCAAGTGAGCATGCCTTTAAGAGCCAGTGTGGAAACTGCTTTCCGGCCCACAGTGAACAATAGGGTCCATTGGTCCATAATTAAGGAGGTTGTTTTTTGTCAATTTCATTTGTAGTCAATTCTCAATTATCCATGTACTAACAGATGACCTGTTCAAATAAAAAAACCCTCCCATTTCTGGCTCTCTGCTTTCCATTAGGGCCTCCTGCCTCCATTGAACCAGCTCGAAGCTGCTGCCAGAGAGGCACTGGGGAATGTTATGGTTTGGAACAGAAATGTGCCCCAAAGGCCGTGGGTGGAAAGTTTGGTCTCCAGCCCATGTTACTCCTAGGTGGTATATTGTCTTTAAGAAGTAGATCCTAGGGGGAAAAGGTTACATCATAACACCCTTGAAGCGGATGTGTTAGGATACCAGTCTCCCACTGCCTTCTCATCCACCATGAACAAGTACCTTCATCCTTCACCCCCACCATGATGTTCTGACTCTCTGCTGGTCCCAAAGTCATGGAGCCATTTAAGCAAGGCTCCCTTGAAATCTCTTAGACTGGGAGCCAGCTTATATCTTTGCTCTTTGACGCTGTTTATCTGTGACGTTTTGTGTCAGTGACAGAAAGCTGACCAGTGCAGGTGGCTTGAGTGCTCTCTGAGCTACTGCTGAGATTAGGAAAGGTCAAACAGCACAGTGAACGAACGCACGCCATGGAGTTCAACCCGCTGAAGAATAGCTTTTGTGCAGAATGGGGACTGAAGAAACTATTTTATTTTCAGCATTTCATGGTGTTACTGTTTTAGGAATAAACAATTAATATGCAAATAGATCAGAGCGTTCCAGGAGCCAACATGAAGTGGGGGATGGGGAGATGAGAGCAAAGGGTGAAAATAATGATTTTTATGTGATAAGAAGACATTCGAGAGGGCCAACTCAGCCACAATGCAAGAAACATAAAGACAACAACATAACACGCACACACGGAGGGTGGGACTTTATTTTCTCTCCCTCCTGGATTCCTACTGAAATGAGAGCAAAACACAAAAGAAAACCTTAAAGCCCCAAGAACCGGAAAAGAACAGAAAAGGAGACTGTAGCAATCAAAGACAAGAACCACTTCAAGAAGACAGGAGGCAGCTGGAGGGATTGGGGACTGATGAGACTGCACGTGAGAAAGAGGGCTGACAGGGAGCCAGCAGGTCCAGCCGCAGAGCTCCACCAGTGATCATCCTGGAGGGTGATTAGTCTGGAATGGCCAGGATAGCCCTGAAGGCAGACCAGCAGGCTTCATACACGGGCGAGAAAGGCACAGTGCAGGGTCTCAGTGGGTTGCAAAGCTGAGGACGAAGGGCAAGACTGTTGGTTCCTGCGATGTAATGGCCCAGATATCCACAATGTCACAGCAGAATGTCCATGACAACGACCTAAAAAGGCGAGCATCCTTTAAACGCGTAACTGACCTTTATGAAAGTACAACTTACCCTCGAGCCAGACACAAAAGAATCTGGAGCAGGAAGCTTGTGTGTTAACACTTACTTAGCCCCTGCATCCTCTTGCCGGCCGTGGGACCGGACATGTAGGGATAAAGCTTACATGGGACCCAGGGACTGTAGGAGGGGGGGACATTTGGCTTTCTGAAGAGGAGTGATGGGACTGAGATTTTTGATAGATCCTTCACCTACAAATGATTGCAGACCCATGAAAGAACTCGATAGAAAAATGTCCACCACTGGGTGAGGATGATAGACAGTTGCTCTGCCTTGACTTCTTCAAGTTCTCACGGGGTAATTCAGGAGTGCTGAAACAACTCTGCTTGCAGATTTGTCCTTTGACTTTATTCTAGTGTCTTAACACAGACGTGATGAGTTGATTCTATTATATTTAAAAATTGGGCCCCAGGTTAGTGATGTATGGAGACTTCTAACAAAAGCAAACATAAATGTCCTGAGAACATCGTGTCCTTATGCAAACTTCACCAGGAGTCCAGAGACCCTGTCAAGGACAAATTAAACTACCTGGAAAATATAGGTGTGGGGGCTAGGGATTCAGCTATTCTAGGAGCACTTGCCTAACATGGGCAAGAATCCATGTTTGCCACCCAGCGTCGGGAATACAAACAATGTGAAATAAAAACTCATACAAGGGCTGAGTGGAGAATTAAACAAGACAGGAAGGGACGGTTACGACCAAAGTTGGGAGATTGGAAGAGAATGTATTATGACTAAAAAGAGAAAGAAGAGAACTCTGGATAATAGAAATATTCTATTTTTGGATAAAGGAAGGTGTAAAAGAGTTAAAGACATGAAAGTTACCGAGAAGACAGGACAAGAAGTTTGGACCTCCATATGTCCAGAAATAAAAGACATAAAGTTTAAAACTCAATGGAAAACTTAGAAAAAACCGTATTAAGCTGGATGTGATGGTACAAACCTGTGCTGTGCCTATGACCCATTGTACTTAGGATGCAGTGGCCGGTGCCTTAGGAATTCAAGGCTAGCCTCTGCTACATTGAGTGTGAGGCCAGATGAGACAGTGTCTCAGGAAAACGGGGAAAAAATTACCTTTAAGCATGGCTAAAGGATTCACGAAGCAAGCCAGGTGTGATATCCAGGTGTGGCTGTACATTTCTTTGAGCCTATTCCTTGGGAAACAGAGGCAGGAGGATTCCACAAGTTCAAAGCCAGCCTGATCTACACAGAAAGTTCCAAGACTATATAAAGAGATCCCACCAAACAAACAACAAAAACAAAAACAAAAATCCCAACCAACCAATAAAACAAACAACAAATTAATGAACTCTAAAATAAATCATATGAAATTACCCAGAATATAAAGAGACATTTAAAAACTCTTAGCCACTAAGAGACAGAGAGATATGGTACAAATGTTCAGTACATGCACAATAGTTAAAAGTAACAGGGTGAGGGAAGAGGCAGTGTTCCGGGATAATAATCAGGATCTTTCCAGAACTGTAAACTCTGGTACTTGAGAATTTGACGAATCTCAAGTGGGCTGCGTAACACTAAGTGCTTGCCCGGCCACATTGTTGGAAAGCTGGAGAGCTACAAAGGCAAAGAAGGTCTCTGAAACAAGCAGTACCTACAAAGACCTCTACCTTCCGGAGGGCAAGACGCCAGAAGGCTCTGTCTAACATTCTCAGAGGGAAGAACACCAGCCTTTGCTGTATGCACAGCTAGAGCATCTTTTTGTATAGAGAAGGTAAAATAAAGACATTTCTAGATATATATATATAAAGAAGAAAGAAAAACAGGGAAACATCTATAGAGCTTTGGGGAAGTGCTACTATGGAATGACTGCCTGAAAGCCTGATAAAAGCCTGTGCAGGGGGGGGGCTCCCGTCAATAAACTGAAGCAGGCTATGCTATTAAGAAAAACAAATATGTGATAATTATTGTGGTTATACATCGAAGTGGAATTAAACTTCCAACAACCTAACATATAAATTGAGGAAGGGGTAGGCATTCATCGAGTCCTGACATCCTTCATTAGATGGGGACAAAGACAGGAGATGACTCGCTTTGTATTTTGTGTGAAGCATAAATACAAACATTTTAAAGGTATTGGTTTAAAAAAAAAAAAAAAAAGATAACGCCCAGAATAGTAGGCATAATGTGAGGTGATAATTTTTTATAATCCTGAGTCATTTCAATAGAATGCTAGAAAAAAATAAACGAAGCAGATAAAAAGTAAATTGGTGGATTGAACTTTCTGAAAAAAATGACCCAACAATCTGTCTAGTCTCATGGGCTCTATTAGAACTTGACACTGCCTATCTGAAGATGGAGCCCACTGCTCCTGTCGTTGAACCTGGGAAGCACATCCCTCTCTTCTTTCTCAATTTCTCCCCCTCCCCCCCCCACACACACGAGACAGGATCTCACTATGTAGACCAAACTGACCTCAAACTTGGCTACCACATCGTGAAGAAGCCCAACCACACTGAAAGGTCACCAGCAGGTCACCGGCAGGTCACCAGCAGGTCACCGGCAGGTCATCTGGACTGGTAAATTCAACTAAAGTCTCAGCAGCCAACCAACTTCTACCACAGACATATGCCAAAGGACAAAACTACAACAACAGAGAGCTTATATGGTTTATATTTATGATTCTAGGCTTGGGCAGCACTTCACTCCACAAGCTAGAATGCCTGTTCCAGTGGACTGGGCAAAGGGGGTGCTTTTACAGATGGAGAAGGGCTGGAGAAAGCAGAAACAAAGAACAAAGGGTCACCTTTCCTTGTAGGACAGGGACAGAGAGTCAGGATACTGAGAAGTAACAGAAACATCAGGCCATGCCAGGTTGCTTCCTGCAAGAGTTAAAAGGACTGGAGGTTTTAAGTGGAAGGGATGCCCTTGTGTGCAAGGAATGTTCTTATGTGGAAGGGATGTCCTTATGTGCAAGGGATGTCCTTGTGTCCAAGGGATGTCCTTGTGTGCAAGGGATGTCCTTATGCTAGTTGTGTAGGACATCTGGGTAGCCTTCATTCTCCCAAGCCTTCAGACGGTCAGGAAGTGACTTCACTCGGTTTGGTGACTTGAAACTTCCATCTGGGTGATCCTTTATTTTGATTGTTTTAGATGAGGTCTTATTTTGAACCGACATGCAGTAATTGCACGTATTCCTGGGACATCACATCTCAGGGCTTGTACACAGTGGATAATGATCAGATTAGGGTAATTGGTGTATCTATCATGTCAGACAATTACCATTTCTTTGATTTTTTTAGTCTGTTCTATTGGGGCACAGGAGTCTAGCTCAAAATTATGGCTTCCTATAATTCTTATTTAACACACATAAGTGAATCCTGGGATGGATATCAGCCTTTGAGGCTCCATATGAGGCCCCAAATATGTAGGGCACTTGTGAGCATGTCAAAATGTTGTCTCAGACCAAGAATATTGGAGAGCTTGGTAAGTAGGCACAGTAAGGGACATACAGAGAGAATAAAACACACAAAATAAGCCAATGATATTAAGCCTGATAGTCACTGATTATTTCCTGGTGGTCTCAAAAATGGAAGTGGCCTAAAGTCACCTGCTATAGACTGAGTATGGTGTTGTAAGCCCACATGTTATCCTGGCATTCGGCAGACAGAGACAGGGAGATCCAAATGATTAGAGGTCGTCCTAGTTATATCAGAAGTTCAGGGCTAGCCTGGGATACATGAGACCCTGTCTCAATAAACACAACAATGAAGAGGAGTTGGAGCTGTGGCTCAGCTAATAAAATGCTTTCCAAGAGTAAACAAATCAGCTTGACACCTAGTGCCACAAGAACTAGGCATGGTGCACATGCCTACAGGCCCAGCATCTGTGAGGTTGAACCAAGAGGATTATTATAAGGCCACCCTTGGCTATACAGGAGATCAGGGGCCAACCTAAGATACATGAGACTTTGTAAATTCACAAATATCACCGTCAAATCAGTTTTTGAAAATGTATGTGCTACTTAAAAGTAAGGGCATGAAAAAGTTGAAAGTAACAATTTAGAAAGGTCTATTCCAGTTGTATTCTATTCTAAAAAAATACTCAAGAACAACTATTTTGTTGTACATTATTATTATTAAAAAGAGATGGCCGTCACATAATTAAAAGGAACCATTGCTGTGACTAAAGCTAATAATGTAGGCTTTTTGCTTGGTTGGTTGAGGTTTGAGACAGTATCTCACTAAAGATCCCAGGCTGGCCTGAAACACAGGATCTACCTGCTTCAGCAAAGCTTTGCATTAAAATACAGAGAGCAGCAAGGCAGGAGCAATCCTATCACCTGGGAAACCGAGGGAGGGGGATGCAAGTCTGAAGCCAGCCTGGGACACTGGAAGATACCCAAACTTAAAAAAAAAAAAAAAAAAGATGTGTGTGTCTGTGTGTGTCTGTGTGTGTATTCAAAACCACTCAAATACAAGGGGAAATTTGCCTATCTAAAATCATAATGACAATTGCATCGAAGTACTCAGCAACTGATAGGTTAATCCAATTAAGAAGAGTGAGGATAAAAGGTTAGAAAAACACAGCCGACTGTACCTACCAGGAAGTGAACACGCATTCTTTTCAAGGATCCACAAGTCTGCAGGAAAGCACAGGCAGGGCTCTGCAACAAGTCTCAACAAACACCAAGGAGCTAATATCGTCTAGGTCATGCCACTCCATCCACGGAGTAATTAAGTTAGAAATATACTTCAAAGCTAATTTTAGAATATCCTACGTGGTCATACATTTGAACACACTTTCACATAACTCACAGGTCAGAAAGAAGAAAGCATGGAAGTTAGAAGACATTTAGCTATAAAGGATAATCAAAGCATAACACACCAAAACACACAAGATGCAACTACAATAGCTATTAGTCTGAAATATACATCCTTAAATGTCAAAATCACTACAAAAAGAGATTTAAAAAGTTAGAGGCTTCCACTCACGGAGCTGGCAAAGGGATCAGAACGTTGAAGTAAAAAGATAAAGTCGGAAATTAATTACTGTTTTTATTCATTGAATTATTAATGAAAATGCTACAAAACCAAAACCTTGGGAAGGAGCTTGGGAGGGAGGGGGAGGAGAGTGGGAGGGAGGAGGGAAGAGGGAAGGGAAGGGAAATGGAAGGGGGAGGGAGGGAGAAGAAAACAGAAACACAGCTTTGGGTATAAAGGAGACAGTTTAAATCTCACGGCTAAAATGAATATCTTCATAAGAGCTCCTAAGAAATTATAAATAGGAAATACAATTTTCTAGACAAATGAACCAATAACCCTCACTCAGAAGATACTTAAAAACCAGAATTGATTTATTTCAATTCCATCATTAAAGAAATTGAATAAGCAACTGAAGTTTTGCCTGTGTCCAGCAACAGTAGCTACAGCTAGAAAAGACAAGATTCTGGTGGCTGTAGAGAAATTTGTACCAAATACCCAAGAGACAGAACCCCAGTCTCACACAAAATTCCCTAAATTGTGTTTCTCAGACTAAAATGTACAGTGTAATCTCTTGACTTTTGCTCGGATAAATATTGTGGTTGCGTTGCTGCGGGGCAGACTTGAGATCCAGCATTTCTCGCGAGCACCCTGGTTATAGCAGACACACAGGTTTCCATAAATCAATGGAGTAAGTCAACAACTCAATAGGAAACGGGTTGGAAGGTGTGTGCATCCCATCCACAGAATAGGAAACTTGGAAGGCCGACGAAGACATGCTCCGCTCGGCTGTTATTAACAAATGCTGACTAAAAGCGACATCCTGTTTTCCACCGATCCAATTAGCGAATGTGCAAATGAGCAAATTTACCAGTACATAAATAAATACACTGAACAAGAAAGCCCTCCAGCAGGTGGAGTGGGGGAGGTTTAGCATACACAGGCCTTGGGATTGATCCTGACACCAACAAGAAAGAAGAAAAGCGGGGGAGGGGTGTGGGGTGGGAGGAGAAAAGGGGGATGGGAGGTGGGAGGGTGTGGGATGGGAGCAGGGTGGGAGGTGGGTGGAGAAAGGTGAGGTGGGGGCCGGAGATGGGAGGGGTTTGGGGTAAGAGGGAGTGGGGTGGGGTGAGAGTTGGGTGGGCAGTGGCAGCTCTAATGGCCGGGAGGAGGAGGAGAAACTGGTACAAGCAGGTTTAAAAGTAACTTGCCACTGCCTAATGAAGACAAAGAGGCCGTGCTGTGGATGGACACACAATCTGAAGATCAGTAGGTCTAACTTCAGACCCTTAAATGATAATGCGATGCTCACTAAAGAGCCTTATGTATCATGTGCATGTAACCAAAGTATAAAAACATTTGGAAATGGAAAATAGCAAAGTTGTAACAGTGATTTGTAATCAAGGAATGAAAGAAACAGAATGAGTTAAAACAATTTTTTACAATAAATGCTAAAAATGATTCTAATCAGATCATCAAGAAAATGAAGATGCTGGTGTGTGTGTGTGTGTGTGTGTGTGTGTGTGTAAAACAAGAACAGGATGCAATTAAAAAGAAACAAAATACAAAATATGTTTGAAATATGTGGTATATATGATCAACATTTTGTGATTTAAAAATTCAATAGAAAGCTGAGATGATATGGGTCACTGGAATCTTTTTAAAAGAGAAGGAAAAAGAAGAAGAAAAGTATGAAAGCAAAAATGACAAAGGATCAACTCTGAAAACCTATGACCTCATTAAGAGAATCTTCGAGAGTAAACACGAGGGGAAGCAGTTTCAAAAAGTCCTGCAGAAGGACTTTCCAGAGCTGAAGAGACTGCTCAGATGGACCAGGTCTGTGCTCATAAGATGCGTAAAGATTCAGAACAGCAGAGCTAAAGAAAGGTGGGGTGTGGAGAAGGGTGTGCTGGTGGGAAGAGAAGGGACAGCTCATCTATGAAGCCTAGCAACCTAACCTCAGACTTCTCGTCCATGGCACTGGGCAGCAGTGCAGCAGGCCTCAGTGATCTGGATGAGAACAGTCTCCAGCCGGAATCTGTCAGACCCCCACACCCAAGGGTTACAAGAGCAGAACAGATACACTCTGGGGCTCCTAAGGACTCAGATCATCTTTGCTTCTGTACTCCTCCTTAGCATGTACTCAAAGAGCATCCTGCAAACTGCGGGAAATCAAGAGAGACTAGATGGACCGAAGAGAACATCATCTCCAGCCCAACAAGCGAAGATGAAGGGACTCTGGGGAAATTAAAAGGGAGGTTTCAAGAATGCCTCAGGGTCTGTGCTGAAGGCCAAGGGAGGGAGGGAGGGAGGAAAGAAGGGGAGGGAGGAAAGAAGGGGAGGAAGGAAGGAAAAAGGGGAGGGAGGAAAGGAGGAAGGGGAGGAAGGAAAGAAGGAAGGAAGAAAGAGAGGGACAGAGGAAAGGGAGGAAGGAAGGGAGGGAGAAAAGAAGGAAGGAAGGAAGAAAAGGAAGGAAGGAAGGAAGAGAGGGAGGAAGGGGAGGAAGGAAGGGAGGGAGGAAAGAAGGAAGGAAGGAAGAAAAGGAAAGAAGGAAGGAAGGAAGAGAGGGAGGAAGGGAGGGAGAGAGCAAATGTCTAACATGGGAGAAGCTGAGGATTGGTTCAGTTGGGAGAGTGTTAACTGAGCTTATGCAAAGACCTGGGTTTGATCGCCAACACTTACCTCAATAAGCAGATGTGGTAGGACATGCCTGTAATCCCAGCACTTGGGAGGTGGAAGCAGGAGAAGCTCAGGGCCATCCTTGGCTACATAGGGAGTTAGAAACTAGACTGGGCAAGTGCCAGAGCCCAATCCCCCATTCCCCCCCCCCCCAAAAAAAAGAACTAGAGCTGTGAGTGAATCGAGTGATAAGGAATGGAAGGCCGCAAGGAGGTCTGGAAAGTCAAGTGAGAGAGGTCCAGAGGAAGAGACTGGCAGCTGGGGGTAGTGGGGACTGGACAGAAAGGGAGCGTGACTAACCCGATGGGACAGTCATCCATAGTTCCCTGGGCAAAGCAGTTGACACCATACCATTTACCATTAAAAAAAAAAAAAAAAAAAGCAAACATTCAAAGGATGAAGATGGGGGAGTTGCAGGTAATAGAAGAAAATCTGGCACTTGGTGATAATCAATAGATAATGCGTAAAGCACGTACATCAAGATGCATTAGTTAAAACACATTGTTTAGAGATATGAAAGTAATTCCAGAATAAAGACATAAATATTGTTGAAATGGTATCTGCTGGGGAACAAGGTAGAGGCTGCTGTGGGGCAAAGAACTGGGAACAGCCATATTTCACCAGAAGCCTTGAGGTGCTTCTGTGTTTTAAAATGTTTCTCTAATTTTGATTTTTTTAAAAGCAGCCACTTTCAGGTCCTGGCAAGCTTGAAATGTTTCCAGACTAAGGAAATTGCACCCTACTCTGTATGCATGGGAGACCCTCTGGGGAAGCGAGCTGGGATCTTACTCAGATGGACACAAACAGATGTAGATGATGATATAGCAGGCCCCCTCTCCAGCTGAGTCTTCTAGGCTCAATATGCTCTGCATGGCGTTGACACTGATGTCCAGTGAATACCTGAATCAAATGCACCAGGCTACAGCCAAGGGGTGGGGAAGGAGGAGGAAGAAGAGAAGGAGGAAGAAGAGGAAGGGGAGGAAGAAGAAAGGAGGAGGAAGAGGAGGAGGAGGAGGAGCAAGGGGAGGAGCAAGAGGGGGAGGAGCAAGAGGGGGAGGAGAAGGAAGAGGAAGCCCTTAAAATTTTGATCCTTTAAACCTCTAACATAAGCAAAAGCATTTTCATGGGGAGAGGCAGGCAGAGTCTCCTGGATTTATTTACCTTATCTCTGGCTTTATACTATATTGATTGATTTCATGTTATGTAAGAAAGCCAGGAATATGAGTGCTCCTTTACAGTTTTGGTTTTGTTTTGTATTTTGTTTTTAGTATTTATGAAGGTCTTTAAAGTTCATAGTTTAGCCTGAACTCTAGATGAGTCTAAGCCACCCTGGCCTGTTGTATTGTGCAAAGCTTTATTGGCCTCAGATGGCCTCCTGATCTAGTTTGTGCCCCACTGTCTTGATGAACCGCTGGCAAACCATTGCTACAAGCAATCTGTTCTTGTGCAGATTCATTCACAGACTCAAGCGTAGGACTGTAAATTACTCTCATCTTGACTCTTTAGCTTCCATCCCATAGTACACTTTAATTACATGTTGATCAATGCTGATACACTACCTTCCTCCTAGACGTTAAATCATCTTGGAAATGGACATACCACTTTATTACTGGGTTTGGGTCCCAAGTCACACATGGAGTCCGATCAGATGAGGCAGTCCCGAAATACAGGAGACTTCCCTAAAGGTCAAGGCTTGGACTGATTGATGGCTAGTGAGTTTCACCTCAGAACCTGAATGTTCAATGCTGGTCTGCTGGGACGCCCAAGGACTGTAGAGCCCCATTGGCATCAGAAGGAAGGAGCAATGGGTTAGATGAGCAGCAGATATCGGCTCACAGAGCCTGCCCCAGAATAGTCTGGAAACCACTGACCTTGATCATTTGCATGTGTGTTCACAGTCTCTTTCTGTGTACTGAATGGTGCTGTTCTCTGGCCCTCCATTTCTCCACCTTGTTCATAGGGATGGAAAGTCTGTCAGATCTACTGCTGAATCAATACCCATTAAGCCTATAACATTCTCTTTATCTACTAGCCTCAGAGCCCCATCAAGGAAAACGAGGTGAGGAAGAAGTGTTTCATTCTCCTCTGTGAATCCAAGGCAGAGTTCCTAATGACCACCGCTGTGTTTTCTAAAGCTGGGTGGAAGCCCAGCCCACGAGTTCTCTGTCTGTTTGATAGAGGCTCTGAGGTCCTATCCGTTTTCACAACCAGAAAAGTCCTCCAGGAACGAGACATGTGACTTGGGAGAGAAACTAAGACTTCCCTTAATATCCTTGATATCTGTCTTGTGTTCTTCAGAGAACAAAATACATGGTCGTATCTGTGTTCGTGTATTTTACATGGCTGTGATCACAATCTATGCATGATTTTATAGTGTGTTTTGGTAGTGGCAATGGTGGTGTTTTTTAAAACAGAATTTCTCTGCAGAGTCCAGGCTAGCCTGAAGCTATGTCACCAGGCTAGCCCCAAACTCATGGCAGTCCTCTCGTTTTAGATTCTTGAATGCTAAGATTACTGCCATGTCCAGGTTGTGATTTGCATTTTCACAGGGCAACACCCTGTGACTTTTTCCACACTGATATTAATTTTTCATTAGTGTGGTTTTTAACAGCCACATGCTAGTCCACGTACAAGATACATCATAGTTTCCTTAACCATTCTGCTACTGTTGGCCAGAGTGTTTCTAGCATTTCCTACTCTTAATGCCTCCTCTTTTATGAATTCATTATCTACTAAATATGGATCATGTGCCAGGCTCGGGGTTGAGAGCTGGAACTGAAAGAGAGAGAGAGCATGCAGAGATGACCAACTGAAGGTCAGCTGGGGAAATCTGTGTCTAGGGTGATGTCCCCAGGTCTAGGACAATTGCAAGGAAATTTACATGCCGATGCTGTGCGGGGAGCTGAGATTGGGGCTCCAGGACTCAGGAGCAGTGGGGCAGCCTCTAGCAGCATCCAGAACTTCCCGGTGAGTTTCTTCCCCTGCTCCAGCAAGCCTGGTGACCCCATTTAACCCCTAACTCTCATTTCCTTTTTCTCAAATTTAAGAATTCTAATTGATCTGCTACCTGCCTTTCAGGGTTACCATGAAAATCAAAGTGAACTCGTCAATACTAGTTTTGTCAATGTACAGTGTGAAGTGCTGTGGCACAAGCAAATCCTTGTGGAATTGAATTAAATCTCTCTTCAGAAACCTGTCTGGGAGGGACCATGCAGGCTGGAGGTATGGAGTGCTGCCCTCTCATGAGCACTTTCAATAGCAGAAGAGGGAGAAGGGGAGGGAGAGGGGGAGGGGGAGGGAGAGGGAGAGGGGAGAGGGAGGG
>NC_034599.1:38595457-38600234 GCF_900095145.1 Mus pahari | reverse complement strand
ACACACACTCACACACATACTCACACACACACACTCACACACACACACACACACACACACACACACACACACACACACACACACACCCGAGCGGGGAGGGGGCAGACTTGGACTGTTAAAGCTGAGTTGGTTTTTGAGAGTATGCTGTAAGCTTTTCCTCATATCCTTTCAGATATGAGCTCCTGGGCAGGCAGGAGTTCAAATGTGTGCCTCTAACTGGGAAAGAAAGACACTGGTTGATAACCTAGCATCCCCCCCCCCACCTCTCTCCAGTTCCCAGTATGCCCCCAGGCATGGGTCATAGGAAGGGTCCTGGGCATGGATTCTTGCCTGTGAAAGTCTACATAAATGTGTAGTGAGCCCAGAAACCTAGAAAGGTCAGGCCTCCTCCTTTCTCCTAAATGAACACAGCATCCCCAGAGGCCAGCAGATGAAAGGCAACCTTAGGATGCTCGCAAGGCTGTAACAGATTCCAAATTGTCTTGGCAAGATCAAACCCCAAGGCTAGGAAGGTAATTCCATCCCTAAGAAGGAATGCCTCGTGATTCTCTGTTCTGGTTTTCACTTCTAATTTGAGACAACAGGAGAAATAAGCAAACAAAAGTGTTCATGCAAATATCAGAGTCTTTAGAGGGAGAGGAAGCCCTGGGCTCTGGCATTCTCTGCATTTTTGGCCCTGAGCCTTTGCAAGTCACAATCGCCTATTGAGGGAACTTGGGCTACAGACACAAGCAGAGCCACTTTTCCTTATCCAAGGCAAACCCATCCCTTAGGGGGCTAGAATCTGGACAGAAGTACAGGGTAGGACAATGGAGCAACCAACCTTGCCCCTGCCAGCATTCCCTGATGGGTTTTCTTAAAGATAAAAAGACTTGGGGAGGTGGCTCCGTTGGTAAATCAGCTTGTAAAGTGCTTTCCATGCAAGCTTGAACCCCAGAACTCCCACGAAAAGTCAGGCTTGTAGTTCCAGTGTGGGGGACTGAAGACAAATGGAACTCTGGAGCCCACTGGCTAGCCAGCCTAGTTATTTTTGGTGGTCTTGTCTCAAAATAAGGAGAACACCCAAGTTACAACATCCAAGCTTGTCCTCAGAGCTTCACAGGCATGCACCTGTACATGTATGTGTACCCTATGTATATGTAAAGTCAGATAGACAGACAGACACACACACACACACACAGAGAGAGAGAGAGAGAGAGAGAGAGAGAGATCTTAAGCCCGTGGGCTGTCCCCATTGCCCACAGGTGCCAAGAAGGACCCTAAATAGACAATCAGTGTCTAATCCTCTCTTTGCTCCCATCAAGCAGTGAAATATTAGGAAATTTGCTGCGCCTTTCTCTGTATTATTGATGCTGTTGCTGAAGTTAACCAGTAGGGGGCACCTGTTAGAGAGTGGCATCGCTTAAGTAGAGGCGGATAGTAATCATTAACAAGGAGGGTCTTTGCCTCCAGTCTGGCTTTGGCTTATGGAAATGACCTGGATATCAAGGACTATACTCCACTTTCCTGGATTCTGTCAGGTGATGGCTACCCGGTGGAGAGAAATGTCGAGAGCTGAAACTCTTAGGACCAATGGGATAAAATGGGGCTTTTTAGCCCTGGCACGCTGGTCACAGCTGGTCACAGCTGGCCAGGCGATGTCACTGCCTCCGTTTGCTCCTTTGCTACCCCAGTGTCCCTCATAACGTATCACTAAAGCAACTCTGAACTCTGTCTTCCCGTGTCATGGGCCGGGGTCGGGGAGGGGAAGTTGTTCTGTCACTCCCAGGAGGCAGCGTGCGGGAGACAACAGGCTCATGTTAGAAGGAGTCACGTGGACGCTCCCAAAGGGAAGCTGACTCAAATACAGCGACGAAATGCGTGGGCCATCTAGCCCATCACATGGAGAAAATCCTTCCCAATGGCCACTTTGGGGGTTCCTGTCTTACTTTTATTAAGGAAAGATGGCATTTTTATGGTAAAATATATTAAAAAGTTCATTCTGAATTATTTTCTTCTCCTTGAACAAAGCGACAGTGGGAAGGAAGCAGAGGCCCCAGGGGCAAGAGACCGTCAGAATGTACGGATTTCAAACTTTCTGTTAGCTGCCGGAGTCTCTTTTTACCAGGAGCGTCTGCGGGATATAAATATGATCATCTGGAGGCGCTGTGGGTTAGGAGGGGGATGAGAAATGTCTTTCTCAGATGGACCCTCCTATTCCATCCCAGATCAGTCTCTGCAACCCCAGTTCCACCATCCCAGGAGGACGTGCCCACCCACCCAAAGACACAGAACTGGTCAGTGTTACTCAGTAAGCCACAGGTCAGTCCTCTGAGTGATGTGCCCTGGCACACTGTGCTGTGGCCACTGGGTCTCAAAGCTTGTCATATGGGCAGGGGGGAGGCTATTGGAGTTTCTGTACAGAGATCAAAGAACAGGAGGCAGTGGTGGATCTCATAGTCCCCATCAAGGGGACAACCTCATCAGCATCCTGCTGTCACAGCTTGGGAGAGCCTCTGACACCTGGATGGTTCCATGATTGTCCTTTAAGGCAAGAGGCCCCACAGAGATGTCAGAGAACTTCTGGAGTGACATCATGGGATGTGTGTTTTATTTTGAGCAGAAGCATCCTATAGACTCCAAGGAGCTGCTAGTGAGCAGGAGGAAGGGAGGGAAGCTGAGGCAACTGTAAACACTGCCGGCTCCTTTGCCATTCATGACATCTAAGCCAGCTGCAGGCTGTGACAATGCACCCACCTGTTCCAGGTTGGAGTGTCAGCGCTATTGTGAAATGCTTGGTATGAAAACGTTCAATAGCGTTCAAATCCATTAGCATTATCCCCGGGTATTTCACCATTACGTCTGCCAATGAAAGAAAAGGAAGAGCTCCAAGAGTCTTTAAACATAATTTCAACTGCAGCAAATTTTTGAATGTGCTGCTGGTTTTTGCACGCAAAGCTTCTTGTCAATGGAGATTATCAACAGTTTGAAGAGAATGTATTGAAAACCTGGAGTCAGAATCACACTAAGTAGTCGCAGGCACAAAGCCGGGTCGAAAATGCTGTGTGTACGTATGGGTGAGGTGTTTATTGTTTAAGACTTAGAAACTTTTTGTCATACTGGCTAAGATCTACATTTTAGGCAAATTTAAATTATATCCTCTCTAACGCTTTGTATCTTTCTTCATTCTTTCAAAAACATTAGGAATACTCTAGGCCATCTGTCTGCCTAGAGTTGACGTTCTAACACAGCGAGACAAAGAGCAAGATATAAAATAAATGAATGCCATGTGTCAGATGATGAGCACTATGGGATAATTAGGACTATGGGGAAACAGGTCAGGGCAGGTCTCATCAGAAGCCAGCACTGAGCAAAGGGACGGGAGAAGGAATGAAGGAAGCAACGCAGATGTGCCAGGAAGAGTGTTCTGCACGAGAAAAGAGCACATGCAAAGGCAGGGACAGAGCAAGATCACCATGCTCCAGAGCAGGAAGCAGGCTTTGTGGCTACAGAGCTTGCAGAGTGAGCACAGCAGGGAGGACCAGATGATGTTTGCAATGATGGAGTCTAGACTGGGAGGAGGCCCAAAAGACACCTGGAGAATGCTGTTCCTGCCTTAGAGTGAATTTGAAGGCACTGAGTGACATGCTATGGCATGTGCGTTATTTCACATGAGACAGAGCTGCATGCATACCCAGCTGACCTCCAAGTCTCTACATAGCCGAGACTGACACCGACCATCTAACCACACCGCCTCTGCTTCCTGAGTGCAGGGTTTATGGGTGTGTGCTGCCATACTCCACTCATGCTGGGGATTGAGCCCAGGGCTTCAGGCAGGCTAGGCAAATACTGTCTCAACGGAGCCACATCCTAGTCCATGATATAGATGTTTTTAAGGAAAACTCTGGCCATTGTGATAAGAAAAGCCTCAAAGAACTGAAGAACTAATTTAGAAAGGTGTTGTGAGACTCCAAGGAGGAATTGATGGTAGTTGGAACCGAAATGGTGGCAAGTTTGGACAGATAGGCTACAGGTGGTCATGCAAAGATTTTGTGACATGCTGTGTGTAGGACGTGCATAGGAATCCCGTAACGGAGACAGAGACAAAGGGTGGACGGAGAACGCAGAAGAATCAAAGATGACACTGAAGGGTCGAGCCTGGACAAACAGCAGGTTAAGGAAGATCTCAGCTGAGCTGAGAAGATGCAGGTAGCCGAGGTTGGTGGTGATGGTCAGGGAACAGGTGTGGAGACTCTGGTGTGCCATTTGTGGCAGATGGTGTGCAAGTAAGCAGAGATGACAGGCAGGCAGTTGAGTAGCGGAGCCTGAAGTTCAACGAGGTTGTTTTTCATTTTTATCATAATGACAAAATATAAAAATATATAATGGGCTTCTCCTCCACCACATACCTTTTTATGTTGATCTAATCTGATCTAATATATTTAATATAGTTGTCTACTACTTATCATCTATCAGCTGTCTAATACGTGTATTTACTATCAACCATCTACCTACCATCTATCTAATCTATCTACCATCTACCTATACTCCTTCATATCTGTCTGTCTGTCTATATATCGAACTATAACCTATGTATCATCATCTATCTACCTATCCTCTATCATATCATATCTATCTTCTATCTATCTATCCATCCATCTATCTATCTATCTATCTATCTATCTATCTATCTATCTATCTATCTATCTAACATCTATATATGTATCTAATCTACCTACCTGTGTATCTATCTATCTATCTATCTATCTATCTATCTATCTATCTATCTATCTATCTA
>NC_034599.1:38582491-38594616 GCF_900095145.1 Mus pahari | reverse complement strand
TGTATCTTGGGTATTCTAAGTTTCTGGGCTAATACCCGCTTATCAGTGAGTGCATATCTAGTGACTTCTTTTGTGATTGGGTTACCTCACTAAGGATGATATCCTCCAGATACATCCATTTGCCCAAGAACTTCATTAATTCATTGTTTTTAATGGCTGAGTAGTACTCCATTGTGTAAATGTACCACATTTTCTGTATCCACTCCTCTATTGAGGGGCATCTGGGTTCTTTCTAGCTTCTGGTATTATAAATAAGGCTGCTATGAACATAGTTGGAGAAACATGGTCTCAATAGCAAGGACTCAGTCCTGGGTCTGAATTTTGCCTTATTGATACAGAAATGACAGGCAACTGGTGGCATGACACAACCATGGCCAAACTCAGTTTTTGTTGGCCTCGATTCTGATTGGCTGAAGCCTCATTGTTTAGGACTTTGTAATGGAGAGTGTCTGCCTGGCAGCCAGGTAGCTTAGCCCCTTGGAGCACTCACCTGGTTTGCAGGTCCATTGGTGCTGGCTGCTCAGCTTGGGATCCCTAATCTGCATTTGTGACTCATGAAAGGCAGGATAGAGGCTTCAGACACTGAGGGGTGGTGTGAGGCCTGCTGACCCTCAGATACCAGGGTACACACAGAAGAGTGTGAAATGCATGTGACAGTGGCCCTAGTGGCACCCAGCATCCAGGGCTGAGTCCTCCTGACAGATTCCTCCTAAAGTGACCTTGCTTCTGACTCTAATCTTTTGGCTTGCACATTTTTTGTGAAGTTCTCACATGGTCTGTAGCTTTCTGTATCTTCCAAATGTCTTTGCTGGTTATACTAGCTAGAAGTGATTTTGTTGTTTGTGGTCATCAGTGACAACTGACACTCGGAGTAAGGGTGATGCTTGGATGGATGATTGGCACCCTCCTCTGCAACCCAGTTTTTCTCAGCTGTATATGGAGGTAGTAACCATCACACAATGCAGAATGAGAGACTGAAGGAGCTTTTAGCGCCTGATTCAGTGCTTGGCAATCAGCAATACAAAATTTAAACAGTGTTATTGTTCCTCTGCTGGCCTTTGTCACTTCATCTTGGAAGTAGAGATGACAGGGAATCCTGATGCATACCCACCCACCCCCTGAATCTAGTTAGAGGGCTGTGCACTGGTACACAGCATCATAACACCTGGGCCTGTGTAAAAGGCTGGAGGGTGAGAAGAGGGTGGGCCTGCGGGTGTCAGGAGTCTCATTAGCTGGTCCATCACTCAGCAGATCGCAGCATCAGTACCCGATTCCCAAGCTTCTGCAGTGCAAGGTACCGCTCACCCATCAGCCCACGTGCAGGCCTGCATACAGGAGTCATGGTGTGTGCCTGAGTTAGCCAAGGAGCAGTCAGCTTGGGGGTGGGGGGGGGGGTAAGCATCGAGGTGTCAGTTTCACCAACACCTGGCATCTCCAAGGCTGAGTTAGCAGGAGGCTGTCAATCTCCAGACAGGAAAACCAGAGACACAGAGAAGAAGAAACAATCAAGAACGAGACAGTAACAAGGGAGAGGAAGTGAGAGGCTGGGGAACTATTTTAAGTAATGCTTGATGATAAATTACCTGCCTCTCCTGGCCTCCTCATAAAGGAGATACTAGGGGGCTGATGTTTACATCTGACAGCTCACCGAAACACCCCACTGCAGGTACAAGACAGACCAAGGCTGAAGCAGACCGCTGTGTGCTTCCTGAGCATAGATCTGGAGAGGAGGGGAGGTGTCCGTGTCTACTAATTACAAGCTCACAAGTGACCACATGTGTTGTGCTGTGCACATACGTGGAATTGTTCATACACATGAGGAGTGAGGTGGTTGGGCTTATCCTTATGCACAGCACAAAATCCTGACCATGCCATGCTCCCACACATTGCAAGTGAGTCCTTCCCCCCCCCCACAACCCCAGGTCAGGGAAATGCCAGGACCCATGTGGTGGCTAAACTTCGGTGGGTTCGAGAGAACCCCCCAGCTGAGGATAGGCATCTTAACAGTTGGGGAGATGGGGCATTGCAGTCTTCCAGAAGTTAACATCACTGGCTAGATCTTGGGGCTGCCCTGGCAACTACCCCACCAAGGCATTTAACAAGATTAATTAATTTAACCAGCAGCCTTCTGTGCAGGTAGTAAGTTCACTGTAGCAAAGATGTTTCTAAATAGGTATCAAGGTCTGACTGGACCACAGTTCCTGCCCTCTTCTCCATTTCCTAGCATTGAACCCATGTCCTGCTTTCCAGAATAGAAGCGTCTGGACTCAGGTGGATCACATCAGACTGCTTCCTCCCTGCAAAATATGAATGGCATCTATGTCACCCTCTATTTCTTCAGGTCCCATGTGCAAGAAAACCAACAGCAAGTCAAAAATCCCTGTGAAGAAATGGGGATGGTAACATGTGCTTAGGATAGCACGTCTGAGGATAAAGCAGGAGAACTGTAAGTTTGAAGCTAGCTTAGAGTGTATAGAGAGATCATGTCTCAAAACAAACAATTATACACACACATATATACACACTATGTATATATTATATTATGTTATAAATATTATATTATTATACACACATATGTATATATGCATGCGCTATATATCATATATGATTTTATTATATGTTATATTATATATTACTTATATCTTGTATATTATACATGGAAATAAATTGTACTCCTATACTAACATGTACAGATTTTTCTTTTCATTATTCTTGGGGTTATATAGTATCACACTGATTTGAGTATGAGAAATAATCTAAAGACAAGGCCAGCCTGGTCTACAAAGTGAGTTCCAGGACAACCAGGGCTATACAGAGAAACCCTGTCTCGAAAAAAAGACAAGTATTTGAAAAATATATGTGTGTAAGTTTTCTATAAGGAATGTGAGTATGGGTGGATTTTGGTTTCTGTGGGGGAGAGGGAGCCCTGGAACCATTGCCCTGCACATACTGAGGGAGGACTCTGTACTTACATTCAAGCTATTCAAGCTACAGGATGGCACTAAGAGCAGCTTTGGTTGCCATGAAAATGTGAAAACCTCAGTTGAAATGACAGCTTTGTCATCTTGGCATACCTTATAATCAACCTGGGAAGAGAGTCACAATGAGGGATTGTCTACATTGAGTTAGCTTGTCTGTGGAGATTGTCTTAATTAGGTTCATTGACATAGCAAGACCCAGCCCTTGTAGGTGGATCCATTCCCTAGGCAGGAGGTCCTGAACTGTATAGGAGTCAGGCTTTGTACAAGCAAGCTATCATGTGTGTGCATTCATTTCTCTCTGTGCTTGACTGTGGATACAACGTGACTGACTGTTTGAAATTCCTGCCTTGTCTATTCCTTAATGATGGACAGGAACCCAGAAGTTAAAGCAAACTCTTTCGGAGTATTTTATCACAGCAACAGAAATGAAAGTAGAACAGCTGGAGTCCCTCCTATGACTGAACAAAATGCCTACCTTGCTCCTTGATATTCTTGTACTGTGTGGACTCTGTTGTAGTCAGACTTTTGGCTACTTCATGGATTTCTATTTCTACCACTCTCCTCCACCCTTAACCCTTTCAATCTCACAATTCTGGTGAGGAGAGAAAGAAGGCTAAAGGCGAAAGGGAGCATCCATAGATACCATTAGACTATTTCCTGCTGCTTAGGGGCATCGAGTTCCTTGGGGGCAATTTTGAGCTTCATTTTTAGGATATCTCCAACCAGCAACCAGCAACCAGCAACCAGCAACTTACAACCAACAACCAGCAACCAGCAACCAGCAACTTACAACCAACAACCAGCAACTCACAACCAGCAACCAGCAACTCACAACCAGCAACCAGCAACTCACAACCATCAACCAGTAACCAGCAACCAGCAACTCACAACCCACAACCAGCAACCAGCAAGCAGCAACTCACAGCCAAAAACAGCAGCAGCCATCTACAGCAGGAGGAGCAGCAAGCACTGTACCCCTCTCAGGGCTCTTGCATCTATATACCCCCTCTCAAGAGTCCCCAGAATTCCAAATCTCATACACTTGTCAAAGCTATCTGCAGCTGGCAAACTCATGCCCCTCCCAGAGCATGAGGCAAATCACAGTCTGCTGCTGTGGACAATCTGAAGCAGCCCTGTATCCCACACCTTGGGATTAAAACATATTCCCATAACATTTCTATGTTTTTAAGGAGACCCAAATTCTCATTACACCTGTTGCATATATGCCTCAAAAATTCAAGTACAAATGGGACTGAAGAAATGGCTCAATCCACCAGCACGTAGAAGAGCCAAGCTGTATTCCCAGCATGTTCGCCCAGCCAATGACTGTCTGTAACTTCCAGCTCCAGTAGATCCAGTGCCCTCTTCTGATCTCTGTGGACACTGCATGCATAAGGTGCACATACATACATACAGGCAGAACACTCATACACATAAAATAAAAAAAAATCTTAAAAATTTTCAGGTACTGAAATCTTGCTCCACAAAATGATAATATTAAGAGGCTCCTTAATAATCTCCTAAATGGCATGAGTGCCATTAGGAAAGAGACCTGAGAGAAACCCTTTACCTCTTCCTCTTCTTGTATGTGAGGACACAACTGTCATCTATGAGTCAGGAATCAGGCCCCCACCATGAGACAATGAATCTTCAGGTTTCTGACCCTGGACTTCCCAATCTTCAAAACTATGAGAATGATGTTCTGATTTCTGAGTTATCCAGTCTGTGGTCTTTTGTCACTGCAGCCCCAGGAGACAAAGACAAACACTAACCCTGATGTATAGAACCACACATGTCAGGTGTTTGGGAGCCAGACTGTCACACTGGGTTGTTACACTGATAATCGTGTCTGGGGAGCTTGCCTTCCCAGGGCAGTCGTGGAGCTAACTAGAATCAGGTTGGCAGCTGGTGTGTGCTGGCAGTCTGAGAGTGTGTGGGCAGGAAGGGGGCAGCCCGATGCCTTTTCTGGAAACCAGACCATTGTCATAGACTCTACAGTGTCCCCTTCCTCTCCCCCTGCTCATGGGGAGTAGGAAACCCTGGGCACTGTGAGGAGTGATGGCCTCAAAGTTTCCTCGAATCTCTCTTGTTGAAACTCAAGGCTGTGCTATACTCATGAGTCCTCTCTACCGCAAGGCCACTCCAGTCTCCTTGGGAAGAGAGGATACCTCCTCTAGAAGGTTCCAGGCTGCCTGACCAGAGAGCAAGGCTGAAGACTAGCTTCTCATTAATTCCACTGCTGCTGGCCAGCCTCAGAACACCTGCACCTTGCCTTCCTGCCGCAGCAAAATGACACAGGCCACATGTGGAGGACCTTCGGAAATAAATAGCTGACAAAGAAGTGTGTGATCCAGGACTACCCTTTGGGATTCCCTTATGACACATGTCCTGAAGTCTGCATGGGAACTGGAGAGCATGGCTCACACAGGGCTCAACTCCAAATGCGTCACTGAAACTGCAGCCCAGCCCAGATCTCCTCTTTGCCTTCAGCTGTCTTCTGGGCCTCTCTCTGTTTTTCTGACTGCAGAACTGACATCTGTACTGCAGGGATGCCCCGGGAGGGTAGGCTCCACCATGTGTGAGGATCTGAGGACCTTGTCCAGTACTTAGCTGGCGACTAGAGAAGCTGAGCCAACCTATAGCAAGGTGTGCTAGAAGCAGGGGAGGACCGTGGTGAATTGTTTCGGTCCCTTCAGAGCTATGACTGTCAGATGTGAAGCCATGCTAGGTCTCACTCCTGTCTTCCAAGCCCTGCCTATCAAGATGCCTCTGGTGGCCAGGGCTGGGGAGAGTGAAGAGATGTCAGAGCCACAGAGAAGACAGCAGCAGCGGCAGTGCGTTTTATCTCGGAGACAGTCTCCTCCTTCCATGGGGGGAAATGGCCCAAGCATTTACTCTTCTCTGAATGTTTGTTGAGCTCAACATGCAGGCCCAGTGGGAAACCATGTAATAGAACATTGTCTTCCAAGTTCTGAGCTGTCTCCCAGGACTCCAGAAGGCCAGCGTGGCTGCCTGCCCAGCAAGAGCCCCGCACAGGTTTCTGCAGTACGGTTACATCCTTGCCGTTTAGGATCTGCTTGCTTTTCAGACATTGGACAAACAGCTCAGACAGAAATGCTTTGTTGGGAGAGGGCACTGGGTCTGGATTAAGGATCCCAGGTTCTAGCCTCCCTTGCACTGTGTCTCAGCAATTTTATATCTGCAAAGAGACACGAGCAATGCCTGCTCTGCTTGCTACGGGCACAAATGAAACGGAAGTTACCGGATTGGTTGAATGACAAAATGATGTAATTATGGAATACAGTGTCAGGCATTCTCCGACGCCTACAGGTAGTTACGATGGCCCTCTTTTTAGGACCACTGAGCAGTGGGTCACCATCCAGGACCTGTGACATCTGTGTCACTTGGGAGCACAGTGCTGTAGGATGGTTTACTTTTGTTTGGTAGGGCTTTTTAACATAAAAATGCTCAAATACAAATCCCAACATACAGTGTTGAGAATGATCGAATAATTATTCTCAGGGCATTCTCCCTCCTAATGAACTTACCCTCAATATCATTGGGTCCCAGGTTTTGCAGCAAGGACAGCCTAGACTCCCAGCCTCTTTTCCCAGAGAGGAGGCTGAAGTCATCCTGTCTTGTTGGTTAGGTAGTAAACTCCGAACTTACTCCCTGATGAGTTTTTCCAGCTGGGAAGACTGTGTGAGCTCCTGGGGCTAGAGCCAGCTTTGAAGTCGCCCCGGTTCTGTTCCCACACAGGGTAAGATTGGCTTCAGCATCTCTTTGTTCAGGCATAGACACCTCTCCTGTGGGATGGGTATCCGTAAGTGGTTTGATCTCAAGGCTGGCACATGGTCGAGCTGTCACAGCTGCAGCTGCCTTGGCCACGCACCCCCATACCCCAATTAGGAGTTTTCCAGCCACTTAACTCCACCATGGGCTAGGAGCCAAAATTAACAGTCTCTTGTGGGTCCTTAGAGCTCTCCTCCTACCCCACCGCTCTGGCTGACTGTCACTCAGTAGCAGAAGGTAGGAGTCGGGGACAAGATGACAGGCCCCAGGCACTTCCTCCCCCAGCTCTACCTCCCTCACAAGAGCAGCATGTCCCTCCAGGAAGAAGCCTCTGGGACTCTAGGTGACACGGTTTTTAGTTGGCATTTGTGCAGGGTTACCCAGCATAGAGGAACAACAGCCACATGATGCTGCAGACAGCAAAACTCAGCTAAGAGTCAAAATACCCGAGGCAACTTCCCAACCCAGCTCCACCCAGGGGCCAGTAGCTATATGCCCAGGCCTTGGAGTATAGGCTTTAGTAGTTACTGTCTGGCTCTAGACAAGGTAGTTATTACCCTCTCTGAGCCTTGGTGTTACTGTCTGAAAAATGGATAAAAGAAAGCACTGTGCCCACCATGTTGTTGGATGAGGACTTAATGAGCCTGGTAATAAAAGTTGAGTTAGCCAAGTGCTTGGTAAACAGTAGGTACTTACTAAGTGAAGCTATCGTCGTTATTCAGTCGGTCTGTGTTTAGCAGCTTCCTACCACTGTGGCAAACACCCGAGGTAACAATTGTGACATAAAAATAGGTTTAATTTGACTCCCACTTTGGGAGGTTTCAGTCCAGGTCAGTTGGCCCCATGCTCTCTGGCTTAAGAGTAGAGCTTTTAACATACAGCAGGTTCTCCAGGAGGGAAAGTGCCCTGGGAATAATCACTAGACTGTTTTCATGGCTCAAGGTAGAATATTATGGAAGGCATGGACGGAGGCAAAGCTCCTCACCTCATGGTCAAAAGTGAAGAAAAGGATAAAGGAACAAGGAGCCCACATCCTCTTGGTAAGGGTGTCACCTCACTGGGACAACATGCCGAAGCAAACAGCTTGTACAGGGGAGAGTTTTATTTTGGTTCACGCTCTCAGAGGTCTCAGCTCAGGGCCAGGGCTGAATGCCATGTGGGAGCAAATGGTGAAAGAACTGCTTCCCTCAGGGTGGCAGGGAGACAGAAAGGGGCTGGAGGGAAGCAGGGTCCCAACAGTCCCTTCAGGGACGCCTCTCCATACACTTACCTTGAAGGTAGGAGTTAACTGTTTCCATCTGGGAAAACCCAGAACATTCAGTCTGTGGCACATGGGGATCTTGGAGATGTAAAGAATGTGATACAGTCTTGCACTGAAGGGAGCACAGAGGGAGACGAGGCCTCTGTGTCACGAGCACAGAATACAAAGGACAAGTGCCATGTGGGCTTGGAGAGATGCTATTGAAACCCATGCTCCATGTGGAGGCAAGCAGGGGGAGGGGACGCCAGGGCTGAGTCCGGACAAGCTGGTGAGTCTGAGGGTCTGTGGAGCCGAGAGAGAGGCCTGATGTCATAGGAAATGGTGCACGGGCTTTGTACTCTCAGGGACCTCAAAGTCATCCTTGTGCCTAGAGAGGGCTACGTGGTTGTGGGCAGGACCAACTCACATAAGACCTTGTGTGTGTACCCAGAAGTTAGGTCCTGCGGTAGGTACTCGGTCAATACTGTAACTGAACTAAAGGATGGTATCAGGTCTGAAGGATTTTGAGACAAGGGGTCCCTCTGGATAACATGGGGAGAGGATCCACAAGAGGATTCACCCCATAGGCTTGATCCAGGGTGGGGAGACAAGACCTCCAGTTCTGGGGAAAGACAGAAGAACAACAGAGTGAGGGCGTGGCTGGTCTGCCGGATGGGGAAAGAAGGGAAATGGGGTAGCAGGGACCCAGAAAGCAGATATGACCAGGTCAGGAACATCCAGAAAAGACACAAGCTAAAAGAGGGATTCCCTGTTGTAGAGCTCCTGTGGGTCAAAAGTCAACTTCCTTTCCTTCTCCAGGGATCCTTCAGCCCTTGGACTCACCCTGGGCCAGGCTGTATACAGAGAGCAAGGAGTGAGGTAAGGCAATAAGCCCTACCTCTCTGCATGAGGCACTTACAGGCCTAGAACAGGGTCGAGATGAAGGCACAGGAGAACTACGCAACCCCCTGGAGCCAGAGTCACCACTAAAATCCGCGTGCTGCTACATGAGTTGCAGCTCTGGCTCCGTCACTCCCAGATCCTCAGAGGAGAGCTCTGATGGGCAAATCCGTACTAGCAAAACCATCTCTGAGGTCAAGAGTTAGATACACATTCTGTAAAGAGGCTCAAGGTGAGGATGAAGGAGGCGGAGAGGCAGATGGACCTCTTGTCCTCTAGCCGCTCCTCTATGAGGATGAACAGCTTGTGTGAATTCAAAGCAGGAACTCAGACAGTGCAGTGCTGCACTTGAGCCCCAGCCTTCAAACAGAGGACTCTGCTTAGCAGTCCCTGCAGTTCCTAGACCTCCTATTCCCTGGAGACAGCCAGGGTGCGAGGAACTGGCTGCACCCATCCTCCCTCCAGATTAGCAACCACAAAAGCATCCTTCAAGGTACACTTTGAACCCAAGCCTTGGTCTCGGTACCAAGAGCCAGCATATGGCCTCCACCTTTCCAGGGAGCAAGCATGATGTGGCTGTGAACAGACAGGAGGCCTGGGTCCCAGCAGTGGGCCAGAAGGCTGGTAACAAACAGGAGGATGAGCCCCCAACAAGCTAGAGCTGGAAAGAGTGGCGTGCCAGGCAGAAGGGAACCAGTTTGCTTTGCTTTTTTTCTCTCCCACCGTCCAGGTCACTGACCCGTTTTGGTTTCATAGAGCAGCCCAGGCAGAGTTCCAAGATGGAGTCCCAGCAATCCAGGGTGGACCAGTTCTTCCTTGCAAACATCTGTGGTCCTTGATGTTCTGCCAGAAACGATGGCTTCCTTTGAGAGAGAAGTTGAAAGGCAGAGACCCTATTTGATACCACAAACCCTTGTTCACTCACTCACTCACTCATTCAATCAATTAATCATCAATCAATCAATGTATTCTTAGTCAGTACCCACATGTGCCTGGTCTTGGGTTAGCCTCTGGATATAGTTCACAGGCACCTTGGTACTCTCAGGAATCTTTATAGTCACTACATGATGGCTATGCATCTGTCCTGGAGCTGGGCAGCAGGGAGTCCGTGCCTGGTCTGCCGGATGGGGAAAGAAGGGAAATGGGGTAGGTCTGTGTAGCAGGGACCCAGAAAGCAGATATGACCAGGTCAGGAACATCCAGAAAGACACAAGCTAAAAGAGGGATTCCTGCCCCAGTGCTTGACTGACAGTCAGAGGACCGCTTGCAGAAGTTTGTTCTGTCCTGCCATGTAGGTCTTAGGGACGGAACAAAGGTCGTCAGATTTGGCATTAAGAATCTTTACACACCCAGCCATCTCCCTGCCCTTCTGGCTACAGCTTATTCTTAATTTCTTTATGTCTATGAGTGTCTTGTCTGAATGTGTGTGTGTGTGTGTGTGTGTGTGTGTGTGTGCATCATGTGTGTGCCTGGTACCCATGGAGAAAATGGCACGGGATCCTCAGGAACTGGACATACAGATGGTTGTGGCTGGTACGTGGGTTCTAGGAAACAAACCTTGGTCCTCTTTTGAGCAGCAAACGCTCTTAACCTCTGAGCCATTCTCCAGTCCCCGTAGCTGTAATTTTTAAACAACACCATACTCATTTTAATTGCAATAGCCATTGTCTCTAGAAACTTCCATTCATGTGTATGCTATGAGGGAAGATGGCTGAAGGCTGGATGGGATCCTGTGGCTGTGACCCCACTGAACCATGGATTCAACCAATGGGGCCATACATTTACATTCCCCGGTCTTCATTTCTCCATGGGGGAAGATGACATCTACTATATGAAACATGGAATTCTGAAAATCTCTTTTATTGTATGCTTCGTGCATACCATGCTCTGGACAAAGGCTTTTGTACCTGTTATCTCTCCATTAAGCTAGGAAAGACTGTCAGCTGGTCCAAGGCTCTGTGGGTAGAAAATAACAATGCTGGGTTTGAATCTAGTCGAAGTCCAAGGACTGCCCAGCACTGTCTGGCCCCAAAGCATCTCACAGACTTATGAGGGAAGTGCTCACAGCCACACAGGACAAGGGACCTTCTCCAAACACAGCCCGGTATGGAAAACACTTCAAGCTGTGAGCCCTAAAGCCCTTCTCGCCTTACTTCCCTCTGATGAGGATTCCTTCCTCCCCTTCTTCAAGTAGGGCGCACAGGAAAGTCGCCCTGCTGTTGCCAGATCCCTTTATTTTAATAAAAGTTAAATGTCTTCAGCACCATTTCCATCCACAAACCATCAATATTTCAGGACTATTGCTCAGCCCAGGGTGGCAGAGATAGCCCCCTCCGTGCCTGAGCGGCAGCTTCTAGTTAAAAGTTCACCACAGAAAATTTGATGCTTAATAAATTGGAGCCTTCCCTGTTTTAAATCATTTTTAAACCACGATTGCTGCACAAAATATAATTATTACAAACTGGCCATTTGTAACAGAGAAATCTCATTAAAACGATTCCATGCTGGAAAGGCAAGTGGGGGGGGGGAGGTGAGGAGGGAGGCAAAGGCAGTGTGGAGAGGAGGGGAGACTGGAGGAGAGGGGGGCTGGGGAAGGCTGGGGGTGCTTTTAATTACAGATTGATTATTTCTGGTGATTGAGCGTGGAATATAATCAACTCAACATCTCCAGGCTAGAGCAGTAAGAAGTGGGGACAGGCAGAGGGCCGATGACTGACAGATCTGGATTCTTTTCTATTCCCAGTCGAGAGACTGGCAAGGAAGTAGTTTGGACAACGTGCAAGTCTGTCTCCCTAATGCCCCACTCAGACGTCTGGCAGGTCTCTGGCCTAGGGAGATGGCTGCTATTGATCAGGGTCTGTAGAACTGCCTAGTCCTGCTTAGTTCCCCAACAGAGGGGAGACACTAAAGACATTACACTACTAGAAGTGTTGAGCTTCTTCATGGGGAGGTGGGGGGGGGGGGTTAATTCCTACCTGTAAGCTTCTTCAGCTGGTACCTTAGTGGCATTTTTTGCCCAAAACACACAAGCCTGGGTTTCCTGATGACTGAAATGTGATGAGTTTTATGCACATGTGTGTGCGTGCGTGTGTGTGTGTGTGTGTGTGTGTGTGTTTGCGTGCACATGTGCACACAGATAGAAGATATTGAGGCAAAGGACTACATTGTGCTTCCTGCCCTCTCTCTCTCTCTCTCTCTCTCTCTCTCTCTCT
>NC_034599.1:38574427-38582471 GCF_900095145.1 Mus pahari | reverse complement strand
GCGCGCACACACACACGCACACACACACACACACACACACGCACACACACACACACACACACACACACACACACACGCACACACGCACACAGAGTTTGAGTTGGTAGACTATGGGATCCTCACCAAATGTAAGCTGTATGTATATCATGCCCCCTTGTACAGAGCTAGTTCTGGGGAAACTGCAGGATTAAATTTCCCTGGCAGAGTAAGGGGTACAGAGAGCAGCGGCAGTAACGCGTGGTGAATCTTCTTCCAGAGAAGATGTTTAAGACAAGGCACATTTCTCTCCGAGGAGAACGTCAGGTCCTGTGGTAGGGGCAGGGCCTTCCGCCAGGTGAGAGAGGGAGGTTGTACTGGGTGCCTGGCCACAGCTGCAGAGCACGGGGCTCTGGGTATGCGCATGACGTAAGCAACACCTTGGATTTGTTGGTTTGTCATTTTTCAGCACTGGGGACATCACACGTGCTAGACAAGTGTCTCACTACTGAGCAATCCTCAAATCCAGCATTAGAGTTTTTACTCTCTAGCACATTCCAGAATATTCCAGCAAGTGCCAGGAATGTCCTCCAGGACCATGTCTCATGTGTATGGGAGGCGACGGAGGAAATTTGCCCAAGCTTGGCTGGGCATGATGGCACGCACCTTTAATCTCCACCTTCAGAATGATGCAGGTGCATCTCTGAGTTCAAGGGCAGACTGGTTTACGTAATGAGTTCTAGGCCAACCAGGGTAACACAAGGAGACCCTGCCTCAAATGAAGCAAATCTCCAAGAGCCGAGACCTCCGCAGACACAGTTCCTCCCAGTTCGTGCCCTCCAGCACATTCGTCTCTGCATCCAGCACACCCAACAGCTCCTCTTTCTTCTCTTTCTCCCTTGCTCAGCTCAGGGTACTCTTCTGAGGTCCTGGTCCCTGCTAGCCCTGAGGAATGTCTAATGGGAACAGCTCCTGGCTCGAAGTGTGACGTTGGTTAATACAGATGGCCTTGGTCTTCCTTGAAGGATTCTTGGGCACTAAGGCAATCCATCCCAAGGCCATCCTCTGCAGCTTCCGGTCCTAGCTACAGATCATCTGTCAACCCACATGGGTCCCATGTGTATGCACACCTGTCCTCTGGGAGTTTCCTGAAAGCAAAGACACTGTTTCCTTGATTCCCCCCCCCCCATTTCTGTCCTGCACATAGCAAAAACAACATTCAGGGATCAAAGATCTCCCCCACCCCACAGACCCCCCCACACCCCACACACCCCACCAGCCATTGTACCACACACTGAGCGAGGGACCATCCTTCTAACTGTGGGAATGTAGGTCACAGTCTCTCTGGAGCCCAGCTTCCTCTCCCATAACTTGGATATAATATTAGGAGCTGTTCTATTTCTAGAAGACACATTGGCATGATGGGATCCTCAGGATTACATCACCATGACCCTGAGTCATGATGGCTCTGAGTCTTGCCTGAGGGGAAAGGACATCTTCCTTGTTAGTGCTCTTGCCTCAGCTAACTTCTTCAGTCTCTTCTTACAGACAGGAGGAGGGACTCGGATGCTTGCCCAGAGTGAGCCTTCATCCCACACTTGAAGAATCTTGCTGTGATGGGCTAGCCAGCTCAGCCCCCTGCAGGTTAGGCTGGTTCAGGGTGGGTGCTATGGGTGGGTGGACATCGGGAGCCCACAGAGGCGACGCCTGTGTACGTGTTCACAGGACTGTGGGTGGATGACAAGGGCCACCTCCCTTCTCTCCTCCCAAATAGCTGTGTAGCAGTGGGGGGGCAGTGGGGACAGGCCAGTCATGTGGCTGGAGGTAGGAGCGCCTGAGGGTTGCCAGGGAAACCATGGCTGCGGGAGCCCCCAGCCATTTGCCTCTTTGCCATGGAGACAGTAAGATGTAGGCAGCAGGTGTAACAGAACAGGTGGCCCCCACCACGGGCTCAGGAGACCCCGATGCAGCCTTGGCCTTTTCCTAGGGGAGGGAGCAGACTTGGGATCAATTTTCCGATTACAAGCCCGTGTTCAAATGTCAATTCTTTCCCTCCTGCTTGTGAGCTTTTCCCTCTACTTCATCAATCCATCCATCCCCCCCACCCTGTTCAAGGCTTACATTTCATGTCAGCACAACACCGGTCTTTAAAGAATGAAATTTGGCAGCAGTTGGGGGGCGTGGTATGACCTCATAGTTTCTGGCATTTTCGGAAAAGATGTCTTGTAGATCGAAGGAGGGAGGGTTAGGGTGAGAGGGCTAGAAACAGGAGCAGGGGCATCTAAACACACCACGGGCGTTCTGCCCAGTATGGCATGTGGGTTCTTCTGGTTTGATCCCTGGCTCCTTACCAACCAGACCATCAGTGTGAGCCAACCAGCAGATTCCTGAAAACTCTTCAAACGTCTTCAGCAGTCTACCCCCTCCCTTCCCATCCCCTCCGCTGGTACAGGAAGGGAACTGGT
This sequence comes from Mus pahari, assembly GCF_900095145.1. Taxonomy (NCBI): domain Eukaryota; kingdom Metazoa; phylum Chordata; class Mammalia; order Rodentia; family Muridae; genus Mus; species Mus pahari. The sequence goes on along the minus strand of NC_034599.1, from coordinate 38,580,030 downwards.
TAAACAATGAGCAGTATGGACTTGCAGGTGTAGGTCCCCAAGGTGTTACAGTGCCTGGGACAAAATACTGTGGTTAACCTTCTCCATAACTCAAGCTCTGGATACCCGGGGTGGGGGGCGGGGGGGGGAGGGTTATCTATTCAGAATGCCTGCCAGGGCTGCAGCATATGGAATGATCCCTTCCCAACCCCTCCTCCCTGCTCTTGGCTCTGACCCCACACTTACTTTCCAGGCTCTATGCTGATGCTGATGCAGACAAGTCGGATTCTGTCTCTTTTCATTGAGTTGAAAATAAAAGAGGGATGCTGGGGTGAGAAGGAAGGAGTCTACGGGGAGATGGAAGTTGGGTGACATGCACCTTCAGTGCCAACACTTGAGAGGCAGGGGCAGGTGGGTTTCTGTAAGTTCTAAGACAGCTAGACTACATAGAGAGACCTTGTCTCAAACAACAACAACAACAACAACAAACAAAACACAAAAACAAAACAAAAACCAAAAACAAAAAACCACCACCACAACAAAAAAGTGGATGAATGAATGAATGAATGAATGAATGAATGAATGAATAAAAAGTGGAGAATGGAGTTGAGAACAAGAGAAAAAGAGTAACAGAGGGAAGAGAGACCAAAGGGGGACTATCTCGGAGGAGGAGAGAAACCATGGAGGCTGAGGTTAGAGAGGGAAGAGAGTAATGTGGGTGGGGTGACTGTGAACAAAGTATATACATGAACATGTCATAACAAAATATAATACTCTGAACACTGATTAGAAAAAGAGAGGCAAAACCAAGGAGTCCTTGGCTATTCCTCCAGATAAGCAGAGGACTCAGAGTTAGAGCCCCACAGAACCTTAGGCTCAAAGAATCCAGTCTCAGCTGCTGGCCCGTCCACTCACATCCCTCTGTCACACCTGGCTCCTCACTCATCCCACAACCCAGCCGCCTTCTACTCTGGGTTCCAGGTTGTCATCTAGTGCAATCTACCCACTCACTGGGCCATCTGTCCATCTGCTTCGTTGTCTGGCTTGTCTCCTGCCTGTTGGATGTTCAAGCCCTGGGCTGTGACAATCATATCTGATCATTAATAATGCAATAATGGAATAGTGACTGGAGAGACACTTGGCTAATCAGCTAGCACAGGCTCATTAGTGGCACAGAACAATCACAGCGATGTAATAACAGATCCCAGGAAATTTCAATTAAACCTGGAACTTTGTTAGGGTTTCATTTCATTTTCGGCACGGTGCAGGAGGGCATAATTGCAATCAGCTAAAGCCACTGCAAATCTCTTCCAAAAGAGCCCCTTCCCCTGGGTTTGCAAAAGAATTAAAGCCTAGCTCTTCCTTAGTGCCTGCCCATCTCAATCCCGAGCTGGCTAATGAACTCTCTCTACCCAAGGACTATTCCACCCGAGTCTCTGGCTGCCTAACCACAGATCGTCCTGGCTTCTGGCTGCATGATAAGTGATGCTGTAAATCTGTACTTTCTAAAGGCTTCAAGTGTGCTGGCCAACTGTACTCACTTCTTTACAGGGGTTGTTACATTTAAACCTCACGAAAGCGTATTAAGATTCTGATTCATAGCATCAGTTTATGTAATTCATGCAGTATCAAAGAAGATACAAAACTGCTTTGGGTTATATATACCTAATAGCACAGAGTAGTCAGAACAGAACACAAAGCCAGACCTGGCTGGGCAGTGGTGGCGCATGCCTTTAATCCCAGCACTTGGGAGGCAGAGGCAGGCGAATTTCTGAGTTCGAGGCCAGCCTGGTCTACAGAGTGAGTTCCAGGACAGCCAGGGCTATACAGAGAAACCCTGTCTCGAAACCCCCCCCAAAACAAACAAACAAACAAACAAAACAAAACAAAACAAAACAAAACAAACAAAAAAAGCCAGACCTGCCTGAGTCCAACGTCCACGATTGCTAGCTTATCTTCAGACTCTTCCTCCTTCCCATCTGGCTTCTTTTTTTTTTCTATTCTAATTCTCTCATCATTCCCCTCCCCCTCCCCCTCTTACTCTCTTTTCTCCTCCCTCCCTTCTCCTTCCCACCCCCTCCCTCCCCTTCCATCCCCCCCCTTACCTTTTCCTTGTTACTTTCTCCCTCTGGATTGGGCACTGAGAGGACCTCACAGATGCTTCAGGAAGCTGGGGACCAGACATCTCATGTTAGGTCCTTGGCCTTCACTCTATGGTGATCAACTAGACAGAGTTTTAAAGAAGCACTGGGCTGCCCCATAGCTCAGCTGCTAAAGTTCTTGCTGCTGAACCATGAAGACCCAAGTTTGATTCCCCAGAAAGCACATTTAAAAAATCAGGTATGATGGCATGCTCTTATAATCTCAGTGACGGGGAAAGCTGAGGCAGGCAGATCCCTGAGGCTTGCTGACTAGTCAGCCTAGCTCCAGACCAATGAGAGAAGCTCAAAAAATAAGGTGGATGGTGCCTAAGGACAACACCTGATGTTGAGCCCCTGTCACCATGTGCACACATACATATGCACCCACCCAAATACAGCAAGGACTGCTAACCCAACTCTTGAGTCCTCAATTCAACCACCTTCTCAGAATCTCGGGAGATGGAAACGAGAGTTTTTCAAAGCTCTTCTGGCAATTTTGAAGCCCACTTTCCCATTAATGTGGGTATCCATTTGGAATAGGTAGTGGCTCACAGGCTAAAAGCATAGGTTTTGCTGCTGGCCCTGGCTTGAGATTTATGTCACACGTGGCAAAGTATGAACCTATCTCATTGTCAGCTTTCTTATCTCCAGCCAGAGAAAGATTGTGCGAGCTTATATCTCCAAAGTGCTTAGCAGACTGTAAGAGAAAGTCCCCCAGAGATTTTCAGCAGAAACTCTAGGGTTAACACAGACCCTTGTCTCAAACACTGAATCTGTAGCTACCACGTACATGACCTTGACTTCCGGAGCCTTGTATTCTCACTGATGTGAGGGTGTAATTGTGGCCAATCAGACAAGGATTTTAAAGTAAGGTTCCCCAGTGCTCTCACAGTCACCTGCTGCCTGTGTCCTGTGTCCAAGCTAAGGGGCCGCTCGCATAGTGAAGCACGCGTGGGCTGAGGCCTGTACTATCCCCACTTCCATTACTCTGCTCAGCCCAGGGTGACCCTGGTGAGGGTCTCATGTGTTTTGATGGTCACTCTTACTTATCTTGAGTCCAGTGTCTCTGAAAGAACAAGATCCATCCTCCTGTGACCACACCCTGAGGACAACCGTCCCCAGCCATGACATAGGGCTTGTGCAGTCTGGAGAGAGATCGGCAGCTTCCCCAGCTGAAAGCAGAGTGGGAGACAGAAAGAGGGAAAGAAAGAAGGAAAACAAGGCATCCACTCTCCTCCTTCCTACCCCAGTCCCTCCCATCTGGTCTGCACCTTGGGTAGCCGAGAGCCACTTCTCAACCAGCAGTGTGAGACAGAGCAGAACTTCTCCTAGAAGCTGTGCATTCGAATTCTGTCCCTTCCATTTCCCCGTGAACTTGGACCTACAGTCTTGGAACCCATCAATGAAGGAGGTTGTTGCGAGCCTGCAGAGGCCCAGCAGCCTCTCAGAAGCTGTCAACCCTCTCTCCTCCCTGCCTCCTATGCCTACCTGCTCTGTCCCTCAAGTCAGGACCCCCTCACCACCTGCCTGAGACGTGTGCATAGTTTCAGGTACCACAAACATAAGGATGCCTTCTTTAGGTTCAGGCTAGAGCACCTGGGACAGAGGGGGCCTTTATTCCTACCCTAAGAAGACCCCAGCTAGAGTGAGTGAATGAAGATTTGATTCCATCCTCAGATAAGCTCTGGAGCCCAGAAGATGCCTGTCTCCTGTCCCCACTAGAGTGGTAACTCTCTCACCAGCACTTACAGGCAGAGTCACCTGTCCTTGGTCCCCTTGGTAGCACCCTAAGCTTGATACACCTAAGAGACTGTTTGAAGTGAAAAATCCTCCGCAATTACCTGTAGAAACGGGCAGAGAGAGCGCTGTGAACAGAAAGAGGAATTTATTTATTTGTTCTCTGGGCTTGGCGTTAGTTTCTAAATTGTCCTTCTGTAGATAAAGGCGCCGCCGCTCTAGCCGCCCAGTCCCAGATCTCAGTGGCTGCTCTGCATCCGGTGAATCAAAATAGCCCCCAAACCAGATGGAGACCCAGAGCGCACTAGGAGCCCAGAGCTGGTTCTGAACACTTGAGTGGTGTTTAAATAGAGTTGCGAAGCTTTCTTGGGATTTTTCTGGGGCAAGGTGGGTGGGTGGGTACAACAGGGATTTTCCAGGAACAGATACAAACTGTGGAGAGGAAGGAAACAGGAAAGGAAATCAAGTTTGCTCTTGGCTCTCCGTAGTCGATCTTCTTCCCTGCCTAAGAGGGAGGCACAGTGTCAGAGTCCGCAGGGCAGGGGTCTTGGGGGGTCGGGCAGAGGTTGAAGTTTCCATTGAAGCTGTATTTCTGAGTGAGAACTCTTGCTGGGGCAAGTGTAGGCAGGCCTGCCTTGTGCTGTCAGAACTCCGGGCAAGATCACTGGCTTCTGGGAGATCTAGCTTCTGGGTCTGTAAATGGGGCTCACGCCGTTTTATTCTCAGAGTTTGCCGGTGATTGAGACAAAGAACATGAAGTCCTGATCATGGCACAGGACAGGGATTTAATTTGGGTTCCCACGTCACCTTCAAAGTGAGGGACTTACACATACCATGCAAGCACCCCACCACTGAGCTATCTCTCTCTCTCTCTCTCTCTCTCTCTCTCTCTCTCTCTCTCTCTCTCTCTCTCTCTCTGCACAGTCTTGACATAAACTTTAATCTCCTATCTATCCAGACCCTCCTGTCCTACCCCTAGACTGTGGGAAGCTTCATGCTGACCAAGGACAGGTCCTCTCGAGAGATGGATGTGTCTATTCTGCCTGCCTCTGCATCCCTGGGGCCAACACAATGCCTTGTACTTGAAAATCATCTGCTGATTGAAGGATTGAGTGGATGACATCATCCACCTCTCCCCGTGACTAGAGGAAAGGGCGTGGCATGCCCTCTGACTACTGTTGTTTTGGCAATCGCTTTGGAACAAGGGAGGGGCCTATTTGGTGGCATCACTAGAACTTTGGGAGAAAAACAGAAGCGTTCCCATCTGCTCCCTCAGCTCCAGACTTGTCTGTGTCTCTGATTTAGGCTTCACTCAGAAAAGAGACGCAGACAGCCTGGCCTGTCTCGGGCTGTTTCCCCTCTGTTCATCTGCTCTCATCAACAAACCACAGGCCATGCATGGTCAAGGGCATCAAATGCACATGGTGCAGGCTGCATGGGAGAGTCTTCTTACCACTCATATGTCTTTTCTTGTTATCAGGTATCATTGTCCCCTGGCCTCTGCTGGGCCCTTGGGAGTGTTGACCCTTCAAATCTCCTTGCTGTTCAGAAAGGCAGGCCTTTTCTTTCCCCAGAATGCCCTTCTAGCTCTGTAAATGTTCATGTTTCATGTGACCTAGGGACAATGAAAGAGGACAAATCAGAGGGAAGGCTTGTGGGAACTCAGAGGGAAGCAGTGTTGTGTGAGGCCTGGGGACTAAGAGAATGGTTACCGCCTTCTTCTTCTTCTTCTTCTTCTTCTTCTTC
>NC_034599.1:38564980-38574317 GCF_900095145.1 Mus pahari | reverse complement strand
TCTTCTTCTTCTTCTTCTTCTTCTTCTTCTTCTTCTTCTTCTTCTTCTCCTTCTCCTTCTCCTTCTCCTTCTCCTTCTCCTTCTCCTTCTCCTCCTCCCTCCTCATCTTCTTCCTCCTTCTCCTCCTCCTCCTCCTCCTCCTCTTCCTCCTCCTCCTCCTTGTTTCCCTTCCCTGCTGTTGGCACCACAGATCACTCACCACGAGTGATGTTCCTCATCTGGGGTTGCCGGCACTAGCCCATCCAGGTGCTCCCTTCCCTGGGCCAACTGCCTGATGGGGCAAATCGAAAGGAAATGGAAAAACCAACAGGCCCAGCAGCTGCAAACCTCATTTTCTACTTTGTACTTCAGAGACCAAGTCATCTAAAATTTCTCCAATGAGTCACTTAAAAAACAAGAGCAAAGACTTGAGGTGGGGGGAGACCTAAATATGACCGTTTCCATAGTCTAGGCCCCACTCCCCAGCCTGGTGACTCTCTGCTTCGGGCAGGGCATACTCTGGAAGTCTAGCCTTGTGTGCCCAGTACAGGGCCTGTCAGGTCTGATGGGTGAGCTGGTGGAATGGTAGGGGGCAGGGAGGGAAGGAGACAGGAGCAGGTGCTATGTCCTGTTGGTCATGAAATAGCTGATCCTAGATTGGGCTGTTGCAGCCATGCAAAAGTGACTCCAGCACCAACTGCAGGCGTTTTGCCCTTCCCACCCACCTAGCCCTGATCCAATACACTGCCAAGTACCCCCTGTAGTGGGCTGGCCTCCAGGCCCCAGCCTGGCCTCCAGCGCACATGTTTATCCTCTGGCTGGTCCCCTGGGACAACCAAGACTTAATGAACTGCTGAGTTGCCCAGGCAGCCTTTGATCCTAGCAGTTCAGCGGAGGAAATCGATACCATTAACAGAGAAAACCTGGTTGTGAAGTGAAGATTGAGGACAGGCCATTTGCCCATGTGACAGCCAGCCCACCTGCTGCTGGTGACACTGAGAGGGCATGGCTAGAGTCTGGACCCCTCTCCAGGAACTGAGCCCCAATCCTGGAGCTGAGAAAGGTGCTAGAGAGCTCAGAGCATCCCCAGGCCGGGATTCAGAAGCGCTTGAGAGCATCCTGAGCAGGCTGGAAATGTTGGGAGCCATCAACAAACAGAGCAGTGAACACAGCTGAAGAGGAGTTGGGCGGGAAGATGGGAAGGGGCCAGTGGGCAGCACAGAAGCGAGGAGGAGCTGTGACAAGGGTCAGGAGAAAGGCCTAGCATAGAACCGGGAGCACCGTGTGGGCAGGAGACTGGTATGCTGCTTGCTATCCGCTGACATAGAGCCCATGCAGCAGGCCAGCTCCAGGGAAGCCAGAGGGATCTGAAGAAGGGGGGAATGTAGTAAGCAGAAAGTTGGGGATCCACATGGTGACCCTGCCCAGCCCACAGTTCTGTCCTGCTTAGACTCAGCCCTGGGTCCTTCTCACCTCACACCTTAGAATGTACCACAATGACACATTCTCTCGCCCTCAGAGGGCTCCCACCCACTGCCAGGACCAGGGTAGCAACTCCGTCAATATTTACATAAGTGCCAGCTGGTTGTGTTACTCAGTGCTGTGTTCTGGTCTTCAGGGGCAGCATCTCCCTGCTCCCTTCTCAGCATGGCGGGTGGTAAGGTCTGCAAACAGCTCCAAATGTCCATTTTCTACTGAGCAGCAAGCTGGGTGTGGCCCCTACTCCACTTGGCCTCTTCACTGGACACCATTGGACTGCAGTCCTGGAGAGCAGACACAGCCACGGGCTCCTCCGTTCTGGAACCCTCCTGAGGTCCCAGAACCTGTAGATTGACAGTCACAGGTCTCCTGGTCCCAGGTTGGCCCAGAACCCACATTGAGAAGGGGGGAGTCTGTGATTGAGTAGTCTGTACTCTTGCCCTGCTCTGTACCGTATGTCAGTCAGTCCCTTCCTCTTTGAGTTCTTGGGTTTCCTCATCTATGAGGTATAAATGTATCACATCTTACAGAAGGCTAGCATCAGAGGGCATGTGTGGAAACGGCACTGACGGTCCAGATGCACACAGCTGCTTCTTTTCCACTGCCATAAATGGCACACCACAGAAGCCCCATCCCAGGCCTGTGCTGGCCGATCCAGTTGCTTTGGGACAAGTCCTCTGACACTAGGGCTCTTACAGAACAGGACCAGGACAGAATGAAGCCACAGGAAGAAACATCACAGACACTAGGAAGTATGTGACAGTATTCAAAGGGTAGCATTTGTTTGCAATCACCCTTGGTGGTCCCTATTTGAAAAGAACACTCTGGGACTGCAAACACCCTTAGCTCTATGAGGCTGGTATGGAAGCCAGCAGTGAAGTGTAAAGACAGCAACAGATTCCCTTTGTCCTTCTTTGGGCCCCAGAAGATAGCAGCAGATCCCTTAGGTATGTGGGCAGCACACTTCCCAGCTCTGAGTCATAATCCCAGCCAGGAACACCTAAGAGGAGCCCCACCTGGTGCACGCAGTAGGCCAGCTTTCACACCTGACAGAAAGAGGCAAGGGGGTGCTCAGGTGTGGCACACCCCACCACCACCACCAAAGAGCAAAGAGCCTGACTCTGTTAGAGACTTCCTGCCTTCGTCACCCCCAGCTGGGGCCCCTGGCTAGCAAGCAGGAACCTTTGAGCCCTGTGGGGGAGGGACGAGGCAGGTGTTTTGATGTCTGCAGCCAGAGAACTGTCATTGAAGGGGGCAGATTGTGGGTCTGACTTAAGGGAATGATGCCAGCTAAGGGGGTGCCTGCCAGTGTGACTTAACAGAAGCAAGTCCCAGCAGGGCAACTTGCACAGCCTTCTGAAGCAAGCACCCATGGCCTCCTCCCCAACTTTTCCCCAAAAAAGATGCTCCTGCGGGGTTTTTTTTTTACCACGGACTCTTCAAAGATTCAGAGCCCAAGCAATGTCCATTGATCAGCTCCCTGCAGCACACAGGCACAGGTGTCTTCGTCGTGGCAAAGGTGGTCTCGCCCCATGAAAAGGTCTCTCAGCCTCTGGCCAGGGGTGTGAGGTCCTCTTCTGAAGCCATATCCAGGGAATGTGCTGGAGATCTTGCAGTGGGAAGGCAGATTTTAAAGGTGTCAGTTTCCCATACTTCTTAACCACCAGAGTCAGGCTCTGACAGTGGTCACACCAAAGCTAGAAGGATCCTCACAGCCATCCACCGCTCATCTCCGTTCATGGGCCCCAGGAGCAAGAGAACATTATTGGTGTGACCTAAAAGGGAGTCCCTCATGTCACCAGCCTCCACCTTGCTCCAGATCTCACACCCTCCTGTCCCTCAGACTCCTAGGATGAAATCAGGAAGGACAAATGGACCAGAGGCTGAGATGGATTCTGAAGGACATTTCCAGGAATCAAGATTCCCAGAGGATTGGGGGAGCCCCCCCCCCGGGAACTGAGGACTGTGACAAGACTTGGAGAGGAGGCAGCTGGTGCCAGCACAGCACAGCCTCGCCCAGGACTGCCCAAGTCATGCTATTCTGTCACGTCGGATCCCGGAGTCTGGATCTGCCACTTATCTCCTGTGGTCCACAGGTATGGACTCTCCCAGGCCTCAGTTTTCTCCTCTGGAAAGTGTGTATGTTAATCCACTTCCCAGATTCCCAAGCCCCAGTGTGGCACTGCCATAGGGCGTGTGGCTCCCACTAGACACGCTCCACAGTTGCCCTCTCCATCTTCCTTCTCCCTTCTCTTTCTGGACTTCAGTTGAATGAACTGAGAAAGTCTGAGACGCCTTCATGGATTCTCTCATGTTTGTGATCACTATTTCCAATCACACAGTCACCTTTATAATCTCTACTAGAGCAAGCACACACATTCCACAAAACACTCTTTATCATATACATGTGTGTACATATATACACATATTCACACAGCATACACATACACAACACACACTACTCACAATAAGAATACATACCACACTTTATACATATACATACATAGCATACCACACACAAAGCATACATATATACACACAACACACATTGCACATATCCACCCTTCACATGCATATACACACATACACATGCATACATACACATAAACATACATGAACTATACGCACACATGCACACATAATACCATATACACACTCACCACACACTCCACATGTACAGATACTATGCATAGGCATGTGCCATACCTGTGTGCACGCGCACATGCACACATGCACACATGCACACACACACACACACACAAAGTACACTGACTTAGCTTTACAAAATAGAGTCTCAGCCTGCATGACACATGTCCTGCGAATATGACATTCATAGGCTTTCAGGAATGGTTCTGATTTATGCCTGTTTGTCAGCCCAACTCTGACATTTTCAGAATGAAAGTGTTGCCAGGACAACAGGCATAAACCAGGAATGTCCTGGGAATCCGACAAATCCTCAAGACCTCAGTCTCAGGTAGAGAAGCTTCTGTGGCACGTTTCTGGCTCACAGTCCTGGGCTGTCACTCTGCGGATGCTCACAGTCCTGGGCTGTCACTCTGCAGAGACCCCTGAGCCCACAGGCCGGGCTCTGCTCTGCTCTGGCTCTGACCACTTGGGTTCGCAGCTCTTGCTTCACCTCTGGTTGTGGCCCCAGCATCTCTCTTTTGCTCTTCCCACCTCTCATGCTCATTATGCGCAACCTGAAGCAGGAGACGCATCTTCAACACTACACAGGGCACATAGTAAATGCTCAACGAATGTGTATGGAAAGAAAGAACCCATGCGTGCCCTACCCAGAGGACCCAGGGGTTAATGCAGCTCCAGTAGGATGCTAAAGAAACCAGCTTAGAAATGCAGAAGAGAGCTGTTGTTTCCTGCGAGGCAAGCCTGAGCAGGCATCACACACACACACACCACACACACCCTCCCTGCACACTTCTTTATAAATGGCACCTGGTGGTTGGCCAGGGAGCTGACATCTTCATGCCTACAGGTGACAAGCCCAGAGGACAGCGAAGTCTTTGTTTCAAGACTCTCAGGATTGAAGAGTCTATACCCTAAAAAGGGAAAGTAGTTCAGACCCCTGCTAGGAGTGCCCCCCTTACCCAGCTGCCCCCTCCCTGGGCAAGGCACACCTCAGCCAAGGCATTCAGAGTGGATTCCCTGTGCACTCTCACCAGCAGCCTGGGTACCATCACTTGTCACTTGACAATGGAGAAGGATGTTTCTCTATTTTCCAGCTCAGATGAGCTTTCGAAGATGCTATCTGGCTGTGATATAAATCCATTGAGAGAGCCCTGAAGGGAGCCCCTGCAAAGCCCTAAATTGGACACTAAAAACAGATAAAAGCTGATGGTTTAAAGGCTTTACGCGAGCTCCATTTGGGGGGAAGGAGTGAAAACAGGGATTTAGTTTGTCCTCTCCCACCAACACACTCTGGGCAGCTGTAGGTAGAGATTTTAAGTCTTTTGTGTCCCAGCTGTATGTCTCAGAGAGGCCTATTAGCCAGTGCTATAGGGGACGTTACAGACGTTCTCAGGGGGACTGGCTCCACTCCCACTGAACTGTCACGATCCCTACTCTCAAGCTGATGTCCAAATGATCAGTGTTGCGAGACTGCCTACTGCCAACAGTTGTCTCTAGGATGCCCAGGTCCAGGTAAATAGCCTCTCCCTGCTAAGGAGCTCACACCCTCAGCCTACTGTGTCTGCTACCCAAGAGCCCTAATTTCCCTAGACCTGATTGGTGGATGGCACGTTGCCTGCCTCGCTGTCCCCTTTCTTCCTGTCTTTTGGGGCCACCACCCTAGAGCCACAGGAAATTTGGCATTTGGGAAGACAGACCAACATGAAAATTCCAGGAGAAAAAGTGTTTAAACATGAGGCTCTGAGGCCCCAGAACCCACATAATAAAGCAGTAGGTGCCTATAACATCAGTGTAGACAGACACAAGAAGGTCCCCTGGAACCTTCTGGACAGCTAGTCCAGCCAACTCACTGAGCCTCTCTCCTCTCAGCGGGTAAAATGCTCTCAAGCCTGACGATATGAGTTCAATTCCCAGGATCTATTACAGTGGAAGCAGCAGATCAGAAGGTTGTATTCTGATCTCCACAAGCAGGCTGGGGATTTCACCTCCCACCCCCCAAAACTAATTACCTAAAAAAGGTGGACAGTTGACATCAACCCTTGACTTACACATACACATGCTTGCACACACACTTTTTTTTTTTTTTTTTTAAGAACCATACAGTTTGGAAGGACCCCACAGCTCTAAAAAAAAAAAAAAAAAAACCAAAGTTTAGGTCAATTAATTGCATCTTAGTGAGTAGTCTTGGTCATTAACATTTTCCAAATTGAGCTCATATTTTCCAAGAGCTCTGAGTAGCCACAGTTCAGTTTAATGGACTACGTTGACAATCCTGCAATTCATTAGAAAAACCAACTCCACCATTTGGGCTAAATTTAAAGCAAACATTTACTAAATATTAAATATTGACCAAGAGATGGACTTTGCTCGAGACCATTCTCTGGAATTTCCCAGCTGGAACAGCCTGGAGCCATGTGTTGCAAGGGCTTATAAGGACAAACCTATAGGCCACCGTACTTTCCCATGAGGCTTTGTTATCTCCCAGAACCGCAATTCCCATCATTCCAGAAAGTTACCTGATTCCTGGGAAGGTGGGGCTTACAGGTTAATTTTGAAGCTGAGGTTAGAGCGTCCATCTTTCTCTAATTCTTTACCTACCCATCTTCACTCCCACTCTTGGTTTTAGACATGTCTGTTTTAGACTCTCGTTTGGGAAGAAAGAGTTACTCTTCCCTCCCCCCTTTCTTCTGTTCACTCTTCTAGAATCCACACGGTACTTCCTACCCACAGAGGAAGCCCCAGGAGATATGCCGACCTGAACAATGTGTCCCAAAGGGTAGAAGGTTGGGGACTTTGCACTTTTCCCTTAGACAATCCCTTGGATCACCATAGAGTAGGGCAAGGTCTTTCAAGTTTCATCGGTGTGTTCCCAGGAGGTCACATCTCTATGTAAAAGGCTTGGCTTTCTTGACTGGAGCCCTACCCCGTCCTGGGACATCCTCCACAGTATCCATCCTAACTGGTTTGGAATGAAATGAAATAATAATTTCTTTCAACAAGTACCAACCAGCACCTCATTGGTGCCAGGAGTACAGGCCTGGGTGACAAGTCTGGCATGGCCCCTGCTCACATGGCTTCCAAGTCAAGAGTTCAGTGGTGTTTCATCTGACTTGTTTTCACCACAATGTTGATGTGTTTAAACTCTGTCCCCAAGTGATGGCATTAGAGGAGGGAGCCTTTGGGAGGAGACTGTTCTACCAGAACAGGATTAGCATCCTTGTGAAATTTGTCCTGGATCCAACCTTTCCCCTTTACATCCTGAGGGGAGGGGGACACATGAAAAAGAACAACTCTGAACCAGGAAGCAGCTCTCACTAGATGCTGGATTTTTCAGCATCTTGATTTTAGACTTCGAAATCTACACAATGATGAACAATAATACATTCCTGTTGCTTAAAAGCCGCTCAGTCTGTTGCATTTGGGACAGCAGCCTAAGTAAATTAGATTAAAAACAAAAAACAAAAAACTGGGTCCCTAGCCATGGGATTGATGTTTGTGGATCCCCCACCCCGGATGGACCATGGGGCACCAGCAGTCTCAGGACGCAGAGGAACTGGGGCACAGGGTCTCAGGCAGCCATGAGTGTGGTGGGTATGATCGACCCCACAGACCTTTTCGTTATAAGACAGCTTGTTTATTGAAGTAACAGAGCTAGCTTATATAGCTCTAGTCAGTGGGAAGGGGAGGAAAAAGGACAAGGGCGGAACTGCTGCCTCAGGGCCAGGGATCTTCTAAGCCCATTTGTTAGATTAGCAGACTGCCAGTCACATGATTCCTGAGAAGCCAGTTCAATGACACAGAAGTTTAACTGGCTTTATCATGACGTGGCCTTTGTCTCTATGGAGTTATGTACGCCCAAACCTGATTTGGGTAGGGTGCAGCCCCACTCAGGCAGAACTCCCTCAGAGATATCTGGGGTATGGGCGATGCTCTACCACCTATCATCTGGCTTGGGAACCCACAGATGTTACATCAGATACCTAAAACTGTGGAATTAGGAATTGTGAGGCCCTTGCCAGCCAAAGCTCACATTGCTGTAAGAATACCATAAGCTCAATCATGGAGTAGGCTCAGAAAAGGGGTGAGCTCTAGAGGAAACATTAGTCTTCTCAGAGAATAGCTTAAATGATCATGAACAGAATGTTGAGTGAAACGTGGGCAGTCAGGGCTATTCTCCAAGGTCTTAGAAATAGGGAGTATCTCAGTGGATGCTAGAGGAAATGTGATTCTTGTAAGAAAACAGCAAAGAACTTGCCTGAATTGTGTTCCTGTTCTAGTGTTTTGTAGAAGGAAGAACTTATGAGCTATGAAATAGCATGTTTGGCTGAAGACATTTTTAAGTAAAGTATTGATGGCACGGCTTGAATCCTCCTGAATGGTTGAGACAGAATGTGAGACGATAAGAATGATTTAAAGAGCTGGGCAGTGGTGGCGCACGCCTTTAATCCCAGCACTCGGGAGGCAGAGGCAGGCGGATTTCTGAGTTCGAGGTCAGCCTGGTCTATAAAGTGAGTTCCAGGACAGCCAGGGCTACACAGAGAAACCCTGTCTCGAACCCCCCCCCCCCAAAAAAAAGAATGATTTAAAGATGGAATTTCTAATTAAAAGGGAAGTGGGTCCTGAGGATTGAGAGAATCCTGAGCCTGTGTTTTAGAAAGAAAGAAAGGAAGGAAGGAAGGAAGGAAGGAAGGAAGGAAGGAAGGAAGGAAGGAAGGAAGGAAGGAAAGAAGGAAGAAGAGAGAAGCAAAGAGAGGAAGAAAGAAGGAAGAGAAGGGAAAAGGAAAAGGAAAAGAAAGAAAAAAACCATATCAGAGAGAAAATACCCAGGGTGTGGTCAAGTGTCTGCTCCATGAGAAGAGGAGACTCTATACAGGTGCTGCTTGTCATAGCCACTGAGGAATGGCCTTGAAGGTATTTTGGAAAATTCTTGGAGCCATTTTTCCAAGGCCCAGAGATCCAGGCCTACAGGCAGAGTGGCTTCAAAGAGGAGCTCATAGATGCCAGTGGGGAGTGGATCTTACTGCCCAAGGCCACCATCCACCTCCCTTGGCTATCCCAAGGTTGGTTCCAGCAGGGCCAGGAGTGGTACAGACATGGTGGCTACCCCTCTGGCAAACATAAATAGTAGACAAACCGGGGCTGGTGAGATGGCTCAGTGGGTAAGAGCACCCGATTGCTCTTCCGAAGGTCCGGAGTTCAAATCCCAGCAACCACATGGTGGCTCATAACCATC
>NC_034599.1:38559577-38564855 GCF_900095145.1 Mus pahari | reverse complement strand
AAAAAAAAAAAAAAAAAAAAAAAAATAGTAGACAAACCTATGTGATTCTGTCTGCCTTGCTGCTGGGGTGACTAAGGGCCACTGGCAAGCCTCTCAGGGGAGACAGGATGCAATCCAAGAATCCCTGGCCTGGAACAAAAGGTTTCTTGGGGTTAAGGTCTAACCTGAGATGCCAAAGTGTTACAGCTCTCCAAAGGGAAGCCTCTGGAGGACAGACAGCCGTGGTCTTTCCTGCTACCATAGCAGCAGTAGCTGGTGGTGTGGTGGACAGCTAAAAGCTGGAGTCAGAGCCACTAAGTAAGTGGTGGGGAATGAACTGCAGCAAGTAGTTGTGGGCAGGGGGCACAGGCCTGGCCCACTGGGCAGATCTGAAGTCCAGCAATGGATGCTTAGGCAGAGAAAACCCTTTCTCAGAGTGTTACAGTTCAATCACACAGCCTCTCTCAGATGATTCTCCGTGAAAGAGTTTGTGTACTTGATTTCCTGTAGACCTTACAAATATTTTTGGGAGTAGGGTGGGATCCTGAAGTGAATGCTTCTTATTGGCTCAGACGAAGATGTTAGGGATACCCTATTTGCATGGGAAAGGACTTTAGGAGTTGTCCCTACATGACTGATTGTCATGGCCCTCTCAATGGGGTGTCGTGGTTACACAACATGGTTACATGGTCCAGGACAGGAAGAGCTTAGCAGGGAGCTGGTTCCATGCCTATCATTCTCTATTCTGAGATTCCCCCAGGGTTTTGAACCTGCTTCAGCCTTACCAGTTCTCCTGTCTGGTGGCACTGTGCACTTGCTCCACACAGTCCCATCTCTGCCCATGCAGAGATAGGTGCATAGCAAGGCGACAGAATCTCCACCAGCAAGGCTACAGCATGCAACCACCCAGAGTCTGCAAGGCCCGTGTGTGGAAAATAGGACATCAAGCCAGAGAGAGCTTTAAAATTTACTCTTGTTTACCCTGCATGTGGTTCAGACTTACTTGGGACCTGTGACCCCTTTCTTTTCTATTTATCCGTCTTGGAATGAAAACAGCCATTCTATGCCTGCTCTTCCATAGAAATTTGGAAGCGAGTAATGTTTGATTTCACAAGTTCACAGCTGGAGAGCAATTTCCCTCAGGATGAATCATACCTTCAGTCTCTTCCATATCTGACTTAGATGGTATTTAGATGGGATTCTGGATTTCAGACTTTGGAGTCAAAGCTGAGATGAGTTAAGACTTACGGGATGGACTAAATGGCTTTGCATATGAGAGGATGTGAACTGGGCTGGGGTTGGGGGGGGAGGCTGGAATCGAATGCTGGGGCCAGATGTTTGTTTCCAGTCCCAAATCTAACCCCCAAAACCACGGTCTTAGGAGATGGGATCTTTGGGGGAGATGATTAGGTAATGGGGACAATGACAGTGGGTCATTTCTATATAGAGAAAGAGAGAGGGAACTAACTCACTACTCACTAAGTGAAGGGGCTGAGGGGATGGCTCTGTTGGTAAAGTGCTTGCTGCATAAGCAAGAAGACCTGAGTTCATTCCCCAGAACCCACATCAGGAGACAGGTGTGGTGGCTTGTGCTTGCAACCCCAGCACTGAGGAACGAGAGGAAGTGGATCCCTGAAGCTCACTGGCCAGCCAGCCTCCATTAATTAAGCAGTGAGCTCCAAGCCAAGGAAAGACCTGTCTCAGAAAAAAAACGAGGTGAGTAACACCTCACCTGAGGTTTTCTTCGGGCCTTCATACTCATGCGAATGTGTGCATGTGCGCACATGTGTGTGTCTATTATGCACACATACATGTACCTGCATGCACAGACACATATACCTGCATGCACACACATGTACTCACATGTGCACATGCACACACATATGTATGCACTTGCATGCACACACATGTACCTGCATGCACACACACGTACCTGCATGTACACACACACCTGCATGTACATACACATGCACCTCCATGCATATACACATGAACCTGCATGCACACATATGTGCTCCAGTATGCATACACACAAACATAAATAAATTAATAACTTGATAAGAGAAGAGGACTTGCAGAGACTTGGGAATGGGGAAAAATCTCGCTGGAGGAGATGACTGCTAGCCAGAAAGCAAGAGTAAGCGGGACTCATCCAGGAGAACTTTGGGGGGAGAAACAGTGTTCTGGGCAAAGGGAACAACACACTTGGCAAAGACCTCAAGTGACAAAGGACCTCTGACAAACCATTGAGGACTGTTGAGACATACAGAGAGGTGGCCAGCAAGAACAAGACTGAGAAAGATCTAGTCTGGAGGTCTCAACTTGAAATGAGCATTAGACTCACCAGGAAGGACAAGACACCCCTCACCACTAGAATTCTGATGCTCCACTAGTGCCTGGGAATTTATATTTCTAATGGCTTCCTGGCGATGCCCATCAATAGTTCAATGTTAAATTGCTCTATGCCACATTAAGTGGTGAAAACCTTTCCCTACCCTAAGATGGGGGTGGAGCAGTGTGTGTGTGTGTGTGTGTGTGTGTGTATGTGTGTGTGTGTTCATGCACACACACTCCCATGATTCTCAGCTGAAATCACAAACAGGCTCTCAGGTTCAGAGAGCTTTCTGCCCTACTTCTAGAGATGGTCTTCCCTTGGGAGGGAATTTTCCCTAGGCCTCTTGAATTTGCACAACCTGCTAATTAATTGTTGGGAACTATCTCCTCAAGGATGTTTGTATAGCCAACAGCCCTGGGAGACAGAGATGGAGTCTCTCCAAAGCAAAGGGAAAGCCACTAAGTGCCTAGTGTTAAAGACATCTCTTTCTGGGGCAAGGGGCAAAAGTCAGGCCAGGTTTCTCCCTCTCGCAAGAGATTCAGGTTCCCTGAAGTTCCCTCTAGGAACACACCTCACTGCATGGGCACATGCCTCGCACCTGCCACCTAACCACCTTCCAGTCCTGCTGTTAGAAGCAGGGCAGGGGAACCTTCTTGACCTTAACCGTCTGGCTGCTTCCTCGGCTGTGTGATAAAGTCCTTTGTCTCTGACCCAGGAGCCCTGTGCATTCTGCCAGCATGCATGGAATCGTGGCAGGCTATATCATGTCAGCTTGCAAGTCAGGTAAGATGAACCCATGGCAGCTAGTCTGTCTCCTCTGCAGGCCTGTCCTCCAAGCCCCTCTGTTCACAAGAAGACACCACCGCAGCAGACTCCCCTGTGGGACTCCACCTTGGTTTTACTTGCATCCAGGCTCTGCGTTCACTTGCAGGAGGATTCTCTCTCCACTACTCCCTAGTCCCAGGGCGTCAGTATTAGAAGCGGCATCTTTCTTGTGACCCCACTTGGCCTTGGACTTCCACAGATCGTTGTGAATATAGGCATGCATTCCTATATTAAAACTTCCTAACCCCACCCGTGGGAATGAAGGCAGAGTCCCATCCTGCCAAGAGGGAAGCTGGGGTACACAGAGCAGGATCACCACTAAGGTCTGTGCCCTTTTCACGGTGGTACAGTTTGCTGCTTAACGCTGGGTTTTTAATATGAGCCTGAGCCACGCTTGGCTTGGTGGGTAAGGTTTGATGAAAGATTTAAAAAAAAATAAAAAAGAACCTGTAAAGCTAAAGAGAAATGGCAAGGAACTACATTAGCATTCGACCATACATTTAAACCTCTCCCTACTCAGCTCTCACCTAAGGGAGAAAGAGGTTCATCATTCACCCCTAAGTGGGGGTGGGGCTGTAGGTAGCAGGTTTTCTCTTTTAACTGTCTAGGTAGGAGGAAGGGGGGGAGACGCTGCAGGCTCTCTCCAGGCATCCCGGTTTGTTTTTGAATTGTAGATTGCTGAGTTTGATTGGAAAGTCAGAAGTCTAGCCAGGCCCCCTGCAGACCTATTTATGTGCAACTGGTCTCTTCTCACAGACGAAACAAACATCAGAGGCTACCCAGCCCGCCTGACAAGCCCTCTGTGTTATCAAAGCGGGTGCCAATGTCAAGCTGAACTAGCACAGCCGTTGGAGAGCCTGAGGACCCAGAAGAGCTGCCCGCAGTAGCCCCACCCACCCAGGGTGCCTTCAGAATCCCCCTTCCCACATCCAGCCCCATGAAACTTTTAGCATCTGCCTCTTCCCCTCAATCCTTGGTGAGTCCCATCCCTTCTTTCTCCTCCACCACTTCCGTTTCATCTCTAACTGATCTAATATTAATGTTCTCGTCATTACAGCGTTTGCAGGCAAAGAACGCATTTTGTCCACAGAGAGAGGGAGTTGGGAAATTAATATAATATTTGTTCAGGATTGATTTCAAGCCGTAATCCTTGCTGCCAGAGAGACCCATCTGTTTGAAACTATCAGACACTAATTACCCAGCTCGTGAGCACAATAGCAGGACGGAGGAGCTGAGTTCTGGTACTCCCCCCCACCCTGCCACTTGCAATTTAGCACTGTTATTTATTACAGGAGGGTTAGGGGAACCTCTCAGTGAAGAAGACGGATCCCCATCCTTTTGACTGGCAGAGGGTCCCAGAGGACTCAGAGCACAGTGGGAAAGAGGTCTCTGAATTCCCTGATCAAAGAACATGAGGTATTGCATTCCTGTGACTAGAAAGGTTGAACTCATTCCAAATGCTTTCTCTCCCCTCCCTGACTCAGTCCAGACTCCCTACCAAATCTGCTCTCTGGAGATACTTAATAAAGATACCATCCTCCTTGGGGCCGGGGGTGGGGGTGGGGGTGGGCAGAGTTGAAAGCGCTGATTCATTCTCCTGTGGTCTCTTCCCACCATCTTCCCTAAGTAAGCAGATGTCCGGGCCTGGGTTGTGCTGTCTGTTTCCCACCTTCGCTCTTATGGTGGACTTGCCCTCCTTTCCACTCAAATCCAAGACCCAAATCTTTGGATAGTGTTCTAAGTTATAGATGTTCACTTGTGGTCTCTAGTGTGTTGCTTATCCGTAGTTCTTGTTATCAAAAAGAAAAATAAAGAAAGGAAAGAAGAAAGAAAGGAGAGAGAGAGGACAAAGAGGAAGGAAAGAATGGGAAGAAAAAAGGGATGGGGTGGGGATGGGAGGAATCAGCAGGAGGAGTTTAGCTGATTATGGAGTTCACCTGCTCAAAAATCTTCAATGGCTCCCCTTGGCCACCAACTAATTGGATATTTCACACCCTCCAAGTTCTAGCCTCAAGGCATTTCCCGCTGCCCTCTGTCTTCTTATTCTGTAAGCCAATCAGCTGGGTAAAGCTGCTCTTGTCCCTGAATTAGCTATACACTTTCCTCCTCCTCCTCCTCCTCCTCCTCCTCCTCCTCCTC
>NC_034599.1:38553389-38559450 GCF_900095145.1 Mus pahari | reverse complement strand
TCCTCCTCCTCTTGCTCCTCCTCCTCCTCCTCTTCCTCCTCCTCCTTCTTCTCCTCCTCCTCCTCAGTTCATTCTCACCACATAAAGGCCTGGCTCTGCTCCTGGGTGCCTTCCCTCTAAGAGGCCTTCCTCTCTCTGACTCACTATAGTGTTGTCTTTTGGGGGTACCTCTTAACTTGCTTAATGTTTTCACATTGGCCCTAGTAATCCTGAAAGCCTGATCACCAATGTTTCTGGTACTCTTGTTAACAAAACAAACATGCTCCCTTCTC
Source organism: Mus pahari (assembly GCF_900095145.1). Classification (NCBI taxonomy): domain Eukaryota; kingdom Metazoa; phylum Chordata; class Mammalia; order Rodentia; family Muridae; genus Mus; species Mus pahari. The sequence continues at coordinate 38,559,178 of NC_034599.1, read as the reverse complement.
TTATGGATTTGAACTCAGGACCTCTGGAAGAGCAGTCAGTGCTCTTAACCGCTGAGCCGTCTCTCCAGCTCCATGAATTAAATTTTAAGTAAACAATTTTATAGCTCACTGCCAAAGTCCTCCCTCTGCCCCATGCCACCCAGGTCCGCTCTCTCTTCTTGTCACTGTAGGATTTACAGTGCTTTCTAAAGTTTTATAAAAATGAAAGCACACAGAATAGATGTACCTTCTACAGTCTCTTTTTGTGCAGCTTTTCATTTGCCATAATTATTTTGGAATTAATTCATGTTGCATATTTCTTAATCATTCATTCTCATTAATGGTAGTATAATATTCCAGAGTACCTATAGTACGATTTATCTATCTAGTCACCTACCAATAGGTTATTTCTGGTCCAGCGCTATTAATAACAAGGCTTCTATAAACGTCCTTACCAAAGTCTCTTACTTGGTGAAAAGCCATCCATCTCTCTCTCAGGTAGATACATATGGTGGGATGACTGGGCCCCACATACCATGGCTATAATACTACAATGAGATAGATACTCTGGTACTGACTGCTTGACACAGAGTCCACAGAGCAAGGGCATATTTTCCAAAAAGATTGTTCCCTCTTCAAATGACAGCCCTCCACACACGCACTTTTGGCCAACTGTCCGCAAATGCCAGAGTCTCCACAGTGTCATAAGATTTTATGCCTCTCTAGACTGATTTACAGACTCTGCAAAGTGTGATGCATATGGCTATAGGACAGAAGATACAAGTTGGGACCAGCCAAAGGAAGGGATCCTGGGTCATTGCAGATTGTCCCTATCCTCTCTTCCTAGAACTGGGACATATTTCCAGGTGCATCAATGGAGTTGTCAACCAAGAAGCTGTGCTAGGCTCTGGAATCCAGAATTCTTCCTGGAGCTTTATTGCGTAGGCATGATTGGTTGAGCTATTGGCCATGGAACTTACATCGGTCTCCAGCTCCTGTGCTCCCAGGTGGAGGCCAAGTTGTATGATCTGGCCTGGGGCCCCACTTTCTAACCACAGCAGGTCTGCAGGCGAAGCAGCCCCTTCCTCCGTCATCTTAGTATGAACTCAGAGGTGGTCCAGGGAACCTGTCAATAGCAAAGGGAAATATGAACCATGGATTTGCCATCATTGGAAAATCCCAAAGACTTAGAAGCTCTCTCTTAGGAAGATGAACTGAATCCTCTACTTCGTAGCAATGCTGTGAGTGTTCAATAAACTTTGAATTCATCACAGAGACTAAATTAATAAATACAAGACAAAGACTGACTGATTGATTGGCTATGGCTGAAACCTGACTAAGTGAAATTTGGGTTTATGTGTTAAAGAAGACAGCTATCTTGTCAAGTCTAAAGGAGGAGCTGTAGGCATCCAGCCAGCCATTGGGGCGAGAGAGAGAGAGAGAGAGAGAGAGAGAGAGAGAGAGAGAGAGAGAGAGAGACCTGGGCCTTCTGTTTGTCTCTGTTTTCATTTGAAGAAAGTCTTATTTTATCTTATTTTCGTGTTCTTCCTTCTTGACAGGAAACTGGACATCGTCTGCCCATCCCTTGCCTTGGCTCAGTCTGAGGGGGGCGCTGGCCCTTCCATTCTTCACCCTTAGTGCCGGTGTCCCACCGCCAACCCACAAGGAGACATCTGGTTCTTTTTGGACGCAGTGAGCGTTTTCACCTGCTGGGGATGGTTTACCAGAACCTTGTGTGGTCTTCCTGGGAGCAGAGATGAGAACTGGCCGAGGTCTGTTCCTGCTTTAAATCTCTGACGCTGTGATGCAAACCAAGCCCCTTGCTGGATCCGGAAACAAAGAGAACATCAAGGGAGCCACAATCCCATTCCACTGGGAAGGTGGCCCAGTCTCCCTGGTAGCCAGGAAACCATGTAATGCATCCATGTCAAAAGCAATGACTCCTCGGGGAGATTATCAAATTAAGACCCATCCATCCAAAAGCCTAGTGCTATTGATTAAAGAGCAAACACCAACATACACCCTCCTCTGGCCCCAGAGCTGGATGGATTTACGTTCTCCTTGTCTCTAAATCTTGAATTAGGACACATTTGGGGCACCGGGGGAGCTGAGGATCAGACACTAAGCAGTTCTCTCTGTTCTCTTCTGGGGACACAGAACACACACTAGCTCAGTATGCATGGAGGACAGTCCTGGCTCCAGAGGCACAGCTACTGACTTCTCTAGGTGGGTTGGATGTCCCCAGCCTTCCTGAACAGCAGCCAGCACATGAAACGAACATGCTTCCACATACAGAGTTGATGTACTAATTAGGTTTCCTGTTCCTGTGATAAAGACCATGACTAAACACGACCTGGGAGAAGAAAAGGTTTATTTGACTTGTATGATCCTATCTCAGTCCATCACTGATGGAAGCTAAAGAAGGAACAGAAGCTGGGCAGGAACAGAGAGGTAGGAGCTGAGGCTGGGGCCATCGAGGAGTGCTGCTTACTGGCTTGCTCCTTAAGTCTCACTCAGCCTGCTTCCCAGGACCACCTGCCGGGGATGGCACCACCCACAGTGAGCAGGGCCTTTCCACATCACTCATTAATCAGGGAAATGCCCCCGTAGACTTGACTACAGACCAATCTGGTGGAGGCATTCTCCCAACTGAAATCCTCCCTTTCCTGATGACCCCAGCTTGTGCCAGGTTGGCAAAAAACCTAGCCAGCACAGTTTGCCACCGCTGATCACACACACCACTCGATTGAAATAACTGATGATGCATTTTTTAACTTTCAATTCTGTTGCTCGGTGCATGGAGACAACCCCCATGGCAAATGATGGAGAGGAACCTGGTCGTCTATGTCATAATATCAGAATGACCAGCTGGTCCATTATAGAACATCAGACAGAGTGGCTATTGTCTATGACAACAAGCTAGTCCACACTGTAAAACCAGAAGAGACTGGCTTATGTTATAAGAGAAGACAGATCAGCAAGAAAGGAAAAAAAAATACACGAACTTAATCTGCGATTATCTGACATTATATTTGACTTTTATTTCTGTAAGAAAATAAAAGCCTAGCAAAGTAGTTAATCCAGGTGTGTGTCACAGCAGGATGGTTCAAGAGCAGACAGCCATGGTGTGGCAGGGCGAGGCAGAGACTGGGCTGAGCGTAGTGGACTGGGAGAACTCTGCAAGGCTTGCACATTCCGATCCCTGTGTTCCTTCATCGTTGAAGAAACAGGTGCATGTTTCCTTGCAGGGACAGGAGGGGCACCTCTCACACGCTGGTGTATGGTCTGCTTTGGGAAGGAGGGGCAGGAGAAAGCCAGAGTGGCTGGCTGACCTTTCTGCTTCTGCCAGTTTCTCATACTCCTGCAGATGACACCCAATATGCCACCAGGTTTGTCCTGAGCCGGTAATTCACACCCTTCTTTCTCCTTCCTACTTAAAGAAAAGTGTGTGTGTGTGTGTGTGTGTTTATGTCCATCCAAAAAGGCCAAAAGGCAGTGTCAGATCCCTGAATCCCTTGGAGCTGGAATTATAGGTATTTGTGAGCTGTTAGACCAGACAGGGGTGCTGGGAACCTGAAATGGGGTCCTCTGGAAGAGCAGTGAATGCTCTTAGTCACTGAATCATCTCTCCAGCCTGCACCCTAACTTTCCTTTCCTGTCAGCTGTAGAGCTCCTACAGAGACCCAGTTCTAATGCCGTTGCTGTCCAATGTCTTCTTTGAAGCCTCAGGCATAGTCATATTCATTCTCTCTCTCTCTCTCTCTCTCTCTCCCCCCCCCCATGTTTTTGTTGCCCCAGTTCCACCCCCATACACTGCAAAGTGACTGGCTGAGGCCAGAGTGTTTTCAAAATGAATAATTCAGGAAATGGGAGCATGGGCAGGCCAGCACCTTCCTTTGCTTTGAAATCTCTCTGGCCTGGAGCAGAGGCCAGAGCCTCCGCCTGCTTCACTGATACCACAGACTCATCTCCCAGGAAACAGTCCCCAGGGCTGTGCTTGTGGCCATCTGTTACTATGGGAGATTGTGTGAGATGAGCAAGCAGAAGCTTGGGAACAGCTCAGCCAGTAATATGCTTGCCAAAAATGCATGAAGACCCGAGTTCGAGTCCCCAGAACCCAAGTTAAGCTGTGCATGAGAGCACACACCAGTAATCCTAGCACTGTGGAGATGGAGACAGGCAGGTCCTTGGGGCTTACTGGGCAGTCAGGCTAGACAAACCTGAGAGCTCTGGGCTAAAGAGAGGCCTTGTCATAAACAAACAAACAAACAAATACAATAGATAAAGACTGATCAAGGAAGATACCTGATGTCATCCTCTGGCCTCTATACACATCTGTGCTCTCCCATACATACATACATACATACACACACACACACACACACACACACACACGCACACACACACATACACACACACGTGTTACACACACACACACATACACAGAGCATGCAGGAACACACGCACTGACACATAAAAATGTAAGACCTGAACCAAATTCCTGAGCCAGATGGATATAATTATGAAACATACAGCGGTCCCTTTAGGTGACTGGCCAGACCAGCCTTGAAGATCAATGGCCCAAGAGAACACATCCAGATCTATCTTTCTAAGGTAAGTTCATCTCAAATGACAGAGAGCAGGATTTAAGCCAGACCAATTCATCCCCTCCCCCAGAGATCATTTCAAACTGGAGAACATGAAAGATAGATGCTTGGACTTCCTTCTCTGTACTTCTTCAAGGAGCTGACTTCTTCCACACCCACCACCCCTCTTCAATCTGTGCAGACTGGCTGTGGGCCAGTCTTGCCTGAGGCAAGAGGACAGAAGCTGGGATCTCCATCAGCCAGGGAATTGTGGGAATATCATAGCTTTCGGTTGCCAAGATACTGAGCAGACCACCAGGGATGATATGAAGGCTTCTCCAAGCCCCCACCTCAGACACAGATGATCCAGACCCTGTCTTCCAGACACTAGCAGTGGTGAGCTGCCGCACAGAGCAGGGTCACCAGGTACCAGCCTTCTGTCCCCAGGCTAGGAGGCACAGCCAGGTGCAAGAAGCAGCTGCTTCACCAATGTTGTAGGGCAGCAGGAGAGAGGGGGTGACTGTGACACAAAGGAAGAGTACGTTCCAACAACAACAACAAAGAGCAAAGCCACAGATGATTCTGTAGCAAAGAAAGGTGAGCAACCAGAAGAAAACAAAATGGAAAATACCGATGACGACATAGCAGAAACCTGGCCCAGAGGTGGGGCGAAAAGGAACCAGGAGACTCTGGAGCAAGGAGACACATCCCTGGAGGGTTGGTCTTTCCAGAGAGGCCCTGAACTCCTGTCTGAACCACATAGGCAGGGAGAAAGGCAGTCCAAGGTGCTGTAGCTGTTTTGGGCAGTGGAGGGCTGAATTGTCCAATAGAACCATTCTCTGTAAAGTCAACCTGCAGACTGTCACCGCAGCAGATGGGGATCTCTCTTGCAAAGGGCAACTTCTTGAAAAGATAAAGGCCTGCCTGGCCACCCTTGGAAGCATCTAGCTTGACTCCACAGAAGGCACTGGTGACCAGACACACTTGTGCACACTGAACAAAGACAGGTGTCCTGCAGGCCTAGGCCTCCTGACATTCTTCCACTAGACGCTTCTCGTCCATTGAGAGGCCCCTAGGGGGTCAGCCTTGTCTCCACTTGAAAGACAAGAAGAGCAGCTATGCCAAGCATTGGAATCCTATGCTGAACCTCTTACCCCTCTAACTTCCTATTGCACACACACACACACACACACACACACACACACACACACACACACACACACA